>NW_020328661.1:0-10365 GCF_001858045.2 Oreochromis niloticus
GTGCATTTTCTGAAGAAACTGCAGTGTGAATGCTTGAATCTGAATGTATGCACTGAAATGAATTAATTGCTGAATTTTAAGTTAAAAATGTTGAATGAGATGAAAATACAGAAATTTGCACCTGAAAACAAAAGTGCTGAACTGCTAAAAGCTGACAAGCACACAGAAGAAGTTGGAAAATAGCTGAAAATGTTTTAAATGTAAATTAGAAAAACCTAGTAATGAGAGAGAAAAGAATTTAGAGTCAGAAAACATCTGAATGAATATTAAAAGTTCATATTCTTTGAATCACTGAATGACTAAAAATGTGATCCCTCCACTTGGATCCACACAGTTTTAAAGTTTACATCTCTGAGCTTTGAAAGACACGCTGTTGGAAAAGAAGAACGATGGCGACGTTTTGAGGGTAAAATGATGGCTGTAGAGCAAACACTGTGGACACAGCAGCTGTTGAAAGAGAAGTGTTTAAGATGAATCTTGGCAGAGTGAGAGAGAGCTCGTTAGGCAGGCAGGTGTGAGCCTGGTTGCTATAGTGACTGAGCCAGGGCTCCATACACACGCACAGACATGCACCTCACTTTTGCTGCTTAAAATGAACAGAAAAGTCAGGCCGAAACAAATCGCTCCCAAATGAAAAGTACAGGTCTATTGACAAAATTCTTTCACCGTGAGCGGCAGCAATGTCAGTCTACCTAATTCTCAGTTTTCATGCCTGTGGAGTTTATTATATGGACGTGGTGACAGTGTAAAACACCTGCTCTTCTGATTTTCAAACGAACCTTCTGAGCCATTTTAACATTAGAGTCTATGGAGGAGTTGGAGGGAGGAGGCTGTGCTTTGGTGACATTTATGAAAGAACCATAACACCTAGTACAATAGTAAACACATTGGATGAAAGAGGACAGCGATGGCTACGTTTTGAGGGTAAAATCATACCTGTAGAGCAAACACGTGGACACAGCAGCAGTTTTAAAAAATTTTAAGATTAATTTTTTGCTCCTCTCACTCTAGCAGTTGAGCTGTCTCACTCTAGCCCCAACATTCCGTCCCATACACACCCATTATAAACTCTGAAACGGCTGAAAAACATCATGAAACTTAAACTGGAACTGAAGAAAAAGTATAACAGATATTGAAAAGATAAATACAAGTTGAATAGTTGAATGTCTTGTCTTCGTTTTAAAGTTTGAATGGTGGCTCTATGTCAACGTATGTTGAAGTAGATACAGTTTGAAAATGAGTAAGTTGAATGAGGATTGAAGGGTCTCCCATTGAAATACATGGGAAATTTTTGTTGAAAAAAGTTGAATAAAATTAAAAATATAAATGTTAAAATGAGAAAATAGAAGCAGTCATGTCCAAAAGAAGAGGAATCTAACGGTGTTTGAATGGTTTTTCTAAGTTGAACGGTTTTGAAGGAGATAGACTACAAAAAACGTACGGATATATATATAATAATAATAACTAGAAAGTGCATTTTCTGAAGAAACTGCAGTGTGAATGCTTGAATCTGAATATATGCACTGAAAGAATTAATTGCTGAATTTTAAGTTAAAAATGTTGAATGAGATGAAAAATACAGAAATTTTCACCTGAAAACAAAAGTGCTGAACTGCTAAAAGCTGACAAGCACAGAGAAGAAGTTGGAAAATAGCTGAAAATGTTTTAAATGTAAATTAGAAAAACCTAAAAATGAGAAAGACTATTTAGAGTCAGAAAACATCTGAATGAATATTAAAAGTTCATATTCTTTGAATCACTGAATGACTAAAATATGATCCTCCACTTGGATCCACACAGTTTTAAAGTTTACATCTCTGAGCTTTGAAAGACACGCTGTTGGAAAGAGAAGAACGATGGCTTCGTTTTGAGGGTAAAATGATGGCTGTAGGCAAACACTGTGGACACAGCAGCTGTGAAAGAGAAGTGTTAAGATGAATCTTGGCAGAGTGAGAGAGAGCTCGTTAGGCAGGCAGGTGTGAGCCTGGTTGCTATAGTGACTGCAGCCATGGCTCCATACACACGCACACAGACATGCACCTCACTTTTGCTGCTTAAAATGAACAGAAAAGTCAGGCCGAAACAAATCGCTCCCAAATGAAAAGTACAGGTCCTATTGACGAAATTCTTTCACCGTGAGCGGCAGCAATGTCCAGTCTACCTAATTCTCAGTTTTCATGCCTGTGGAGTTTATTATATGGACGTGGTGACAGTGTAAAACACCATGCTCTTCTGATTTTCAAACGAACCTTCTGAGCCATTTTAACATTAGAGTCTATGGAGGAGTTGGAGGGAGGAGGCTGTGCTTTGGTGACATTTATGAAAGAACCATAACACCTAGTACAATAGTAAACACATTGGATGAAAGAGGACAGCGATGGCTACGTTTTGAGGGTAAAATCATACCTGTAGAGCAAACACGTGGACACAGCAGCAGTTTTAAAAAATATTTTAAGATTAATTTTTTTGCTCCTCTCACTCTAGCAGTTGAGCTGTCTCACTCTAGCCCCAACATTCCGTCCCATACACACCCATTATAAACTCTGAAACGGCTGAAAAACATCATGAAACTTAAACTGGAACTGAAGAAAAAGTATAACAGATATTGAAAGATAAATACAAGTTGAAAGTTGAATGTCTTGTCTTCGTTTTAAAGTTTGAATGGTGGCTCTATGTCAACGTATGTTGAAGTAGATACAGTTTGAAAATGAGTAAGTTGAATGAGGATTTGAAGGGTCTCCCCATTGAAATACATGGGAAATTTTTGTTGAAAAAAGTTGAATAAAATTAAAAATATAAATGTTAAAAATGAGAAAAATAGAAGCAGTCATGTCCAAAAGAAGAGGAATCTAACGGTGTTTGAATGGTTTTTCTAAGTTGAACGGTTTTGAAGGAGATAGTACAAAAAACGTACGGATATAATATATAATAATAATAATAATAAAGATTAGAAGAACAATACTGTGAATGCTTTTACAAGCATTCACACTAACTAGAAAGTGCATTTTCTGAAGAAACTGCAGTGTGAATGCTTGAATCTGAATGTATGCACTGAAATGAATTAATTGCTGAATTTTAAGTTAAAAATGTTGAATGATGAAAATACAGAAATTTTCACCTGAAAACAAAAAAGTGCTGAACTGCTAAAAGCTGACAAGCACAGAGAAGAAGTTGGAAAATAGCTGAAAATGTTTTAAATGTAAATTAGAAAACCTAAAAATGAGAAAAGAAAATTTAGAGTCAGAAAACATCTGAATGAATATTAAAAGTTCATATTCTTTGAATCACTGAATGACTAAAATGTGATCCCTCCACTTGGATCCACACAGTTTAAAGTTTATATTTCTGAGCTTTGAAAGACATGCTGTTGGAAAGAGAACACGATGGCGACGTTTTGAGGGTAAAATGATGGCTGTAGAGCAAACACTGTGGACACAGCAGCAGTTGAAAGAGAAGTGTTTAAGATGAATCTTGGCACAGTGAGAGAGAGCTCGTTAGGCAGGCAGGTGTGAGCCTGGTTGCTATAGTGACTGCACCCAATGGCTCCATACACACGCAGACATGCACCTCACTTTTGCTGCTTAAAATGAACAGAAAAGTCAGGCCGAAACAAATCGTTCCCAAATGAAAAGTACAGGTCTATTGACAAATTCTTTCACCGTGAGCGCAGCAATGTCCAGTCTACCTAATTCTCAGTTTTCATGCCTGTGGAGTTTATTATATGGACGTGGTGACAGTGAAAGACACCATGCTCTTCTGATTTTCAAACGAACCTTCTGAGCCATTTTAACATTAGAGTCTATGGAGGAGTTGGAGGGAGGAGGCTGTGCTTTGGTGACATTTATGAAAGAACCATAACACCTAGTACAATAGTAAACACATTGGATGAAAGAGGACAGCGATGGCTACGTTTTGAGGGTAAAATCATACCTGTAGAGCAAACGCTGCGGACACAGCAGCAGTTTTAAAAAGATTTTAAGATTAATTTTTTTGCTCCTCTCACTCTAGCAGTTGAGCTGTCTCACTCTAGCCCCAACATTCCGTCCCATACACACCCATTATAAACTCTGAAACGGCTGAAAAAACATCATGAAACTTAAACTGGAACTGAAGAAAAAGTATAATAGATATTGAAAAGATAAATACAAGTTGAATAGTTGAATGTCTTGTCTTCGTTTTAAAGTTTGAATGGTGGCTCTATGTCAACGTATGTTGAAGTAGATACAGTTTAAATGAGTAAGTTGAATGAGGATTTGAAGGGTCTCCCCATTGAAATACATGGGAAATTTTTGTTGAAAAAAGTTGAATAAAATTAAAAATATAAATGTTAAAATGAGAAAAATAGAAGCAGTCATGTCCAAAAGAAGAGGAATCTAACGGTGTTTGAATGGTTTTTCTAAGTTGAACGGGTTTTGAAGGAGATAGTACAAAAAACGTACGGAATATATAATAATAAAATAGAATAAAGATACAATACTGTAATGCTTTTACAAGCATTCACATAACTAGAAAGTGCATTTTCTGAAGAAACTGCAGTGTGAATGCTTGAATCTGAATGTATGCACTGAAATGAATTAATTGCTGAATTTTAAGTTAAAAATGTTGAATGAGATGAAAAATACAGAAATTTTGCACCTGAAAACAAAAGTGCTGAACTGCTAAAAGCTGACATCCACAGAGAAGAAGTTGGAAAATAGCTGAAAATGTTTTAAATGTAAATTAGAAAAACCTAAAAATGAGAAAGAATTTAGAGTCAGAAAACATCTGAATGAATATTAAAAGTTCATATTCTTTGAATCACTGAATGACTAAAATGTGATCCCTCCACTTGGATCCACACAGTTTAAAAAGTTTATATTCTGAGCTTTGAAAGACACGCTGTTGGAAAGAGAAGAACGATGGCGACGTTTTGAGGGTAAAATGATGGCTGTAGGCAAACACTGTGGACACAGCAGCAGTTGAAAGAGAAGTGTTTAAGATGAATCTTGGCAGAGTGAGAGAGAGCTCGTTAGGCAGGCAGGTGTGAGCCTGGTTGCTATAGTGACTGCACCAATGGCTCCATACACACGCAGACATGCACCTCACTTTTGCTGCTTAAAATGAACAGAAAAGTCAGGCCGAAACAAATCGCTCCCAAATGAAAAGTACAGGTCGTATTGACAAAATTCTTTCACCGTGAGCGGCAGCAATGTCAGTCTACCTAATTCTCAGTTTTCATGCCTGTGGAGTTTATTATATGGACGTGGTGACAGTGTAAAGACACCATGCTCTTCTGATTTTCAAAGGAACTTTCTGAGCCATTTTAACATTGGAGTCTATGGAGGAGTTGGAGGGAGGAGGCTGTGCTTTGGTGACATTTATGAAAGAACCATAACACCTAGTACAATAGTAAACACATTGGATGAAAGAGGACAGCGATGGCTACGTTTTGAGGGTAAAATCATACCTGTAGAGAAACGCTGCGGACACAGCAGCAGTTTTAAAAAATATTTTAAGATTAATTTTTTCGCTCCTCTCACTCTAGCAGTTGAGCTGTCTCACTCTAGCCCCAACATTCCGTCCCATACACACCCATTATAAACTCTGAAACGGCTGAAAAACATCATGAAACTTAAACTGGAACTGAAGAAAAAGTATAACAGATATTGAAAAGATAAATACAAGTTGAATAGTTGAATGTCTTGTCTTCGTTTTAAAGTTTGAATGGTGGCTCTATGTCAACGTATGTTGAAGTAGATACAGTTTGAAAATGAGTAAGTTGAATGAGGATTTGAAGGGTCTCCCCATTGAAATACATGGGAAATTTTTGTTGAAAAAAGTTGAATAAAATTAAAAATATAAATGTTAAAATGAAAAATAGAAGCAGTCATGTCCAAAAGAAGAGGAATCTAACGGTGTTTGAATGGTTTTCTAAGTTGAACGGTTTTGAAGGAGATACAGTACAAAAAACGTACGGAATATATAATAAAATATAATAATAACTAGAAAGTGCATTTTCTGAAGAAACTGCAGTGTGAATGCTTGAATCTGAATGTATGCACTGAAATGAATTAATTGCTGAATTTTAAGTTAAAAATGTTGAATGAGATGAAAATACAGAGTTTTTAACCTGAAAACAAAAGTGCAGAACTTTTGAAAGCTGATGTTCACACAGAAGAAGTTGGAAAATAGCTGAAAAGTTTTTAAATTAAATTAAAAACCTAAGTAATGAGAAAGAAAATTTAGAGTCAGAAAACATCTGAATGAATATTAAAAGTTCATATTCTTTGAATCACTGAATGACTAAATGTGATCCCTCCACTTGGATCCACACTTTTAAAGGTTTACATCTCTGAGCTTTGAAAGACACAGTGTTGGAAAGAGAAGAACGATGGCGACTTTTGAGGGTAAAATGATGGCTGTAGAGCAAACACTGTGGACACAGCAGCAGTTGAGAGAAGTGTTTAAGATGAATCTTGGCACAGTGAGAGACAGAGCTCGTTAGGCAGGCAGGTGTGAGCCTGGTTGCTATAGTGACTGCACCCATGGCTCCATACACACGCACACAGACATGCACCTCACTTTTGCTGCTTAAAATGAACAGAAAAGTCAGGCCAAACAAATCGCTCCCAAATGAAAAGTACAGGTCCTATTGACGAAATTCTTTCACCGTGAGCGGCAGCAATGTCCAGTCTACCTAATTCTCAGTTTTCATGCCTGTGGAGTTTATTATATGGACGTGGTGACAGTGTAAAGACACCATGCTCTTCTGATTTTCAAACGAACCTTCTGAGCCATTTTAACATTAGAGTCTATGGAGGAGTTGGAGGGAGGAGGCTGTGCTTTGGTGACATTTATGAAAGAACCATAACACCTAGTACAATAGTAAACACATTGGATGAAAGAGGACAGCGATGGCTACGTTTTGAGGGTAAAATCATACCTGTAGAGCAAACGTGCGGACACAGCAGCAGTTTTAAAAAAGATTTTAAGATTAATTTTTTGCTCCTCTCACTCTAGCAGTTGAGCTGTCTCACTCTAGCCCCAACATTCCGTCCCATACACACCCATTATAAACTCTGAAACGGCTGAAAAAACATCATGAAACTTAAACTGGAACTGAAGAAAAAGTATAATAGATATTGAAAAGATAAATACAAGTTGAATAGTTGAATGTCTTGTCTTCGTTTTAAAGTTTGAATGGTGGCTCTATGTCAACGTATGTGGAAGTAGATACAGTTTAAAATGAGTAAGTTGAATGAGGATTTGAAGGGTCTCCCATTGAAATACATGGGAAATTTTTGTTGAAAAAAGTTGAATAAAATTAAAAATATAAATGTTATAATGAGAAAGTAGAAGCAGTCATGTCCAAAAGAAGAGGAATCTAACGGTGTTTGAATGGTTTTTCTAAGTTGAACGGTTTTGAAGGAGATAGATACAAAAACGTACGGAATATGATATAATAATAACTAGAAAGTGCATTTTCTGAAGAAACTGCAGTGTGAATGCTTGAATCTGAATATATGCACTGAAAAGAATTAATTGCTGAATTTTAAGTTAAAAATGTTGAATGAGATGAAAATACAGAAATTTTCACCTGAAAACAAAAGTGCTGAACTGCTAAAAGCTGACAAGCACAGAGAAGAAGTTGGAAAATAGCTGAAAATGTTTTAAATGTAAATTAGAAAACCTAAAAATGAGAAAGAAAATTTAGAGTCAGAAAACATCTGAATGAATATTAAAAGTTCATATTCTTTGAATCACTGAATGACTAAATATGATCCCTCCACTTGGATCCACACAGTTTTAAAGGTTTACATCTCTGAGCTTTGAAAGACACGCTGTTGGAAAGAGAAGAACGATGGCTTCATTTTGAGGGTAAAATGATGGCTGTAGCAAACACTGTGGACACAGCAGCAGTTGAAAGAGAAGTGTTTAAGATGAATCTTGGCAGAGTGAGAGAGAGCTCGTTAGGCAGGCAGGTGTGAGCCTGGTTGCTATAGTGACTGACCCAGGGGCTCCATACACACGCACACAGACATGCACCTCACTTTTGCTGCTTAAAATGAACAGAAAAGTCAGGCCGAAACAAATCGCTCCCAAATGAAAAGTACAGGTCCTATTGACGAAATTCTTTCACCGTGAGCGACAGCAATGTCCAGTCTACCTAATTCTCAGTTTTCATGCCTGTGGAGTTTATTATATGGACGTGGTGACAGTGTAAAGACACCATGCTCTTCTGATTTTCAAACGAACCTTCTGAGCCATTTTAACATTAGAGTCTATGGAGGAGTTGGAGGGAGGAGGCTGTGCTTTGGTGACATTTATGAAAGAACCATAACACCTAGTACAATAGTAAACACATTGGATGAAAGAGGACAGCGATGGCTACGTTTGAGGGTAAAATCATACCTGTAGAGCAAACACCGTGGACACAGCAGCAGTTTTAAAAAAGATTTTCAGATTAATTTTTTTGCTCCTCTCACTCTAGCAGTTCAGCTGTCTCACTCTAGCCCCAACATTCCGTCCCATACACACCCATTATAAACTCTGAAACGGCTGAAAAAACATCATGAAACTTAAACTGGAACTGAAGAAAAAGTATAACAGATATTGAAAAGATAAATACAGTTGAATAGTTGAATGTCTTGTCTTCGTTTTAAAGTTTGAATGGTGGCTCTATGTCAACGTATGTTGAAGTAGTACAGTTTGAAAATGAGTAAGTTGAATGAGGATTTGAAGGGTCTCCCCATTGAAATACATGGGAAATTTTTGTTGAAAAAAGTTGAATAAAATTAAAAATATAAATGTTAAAATGAGAAAAATAGAAGCAGTCATGTCCAAAAGAAGAGGAATCTAATGGTGTTTGAATGGTTTTCTAAGTTGAACGGTTTTGAAGGAGATACAGTACAAAAAACGTACGGAATATATAATAAATTAAAATAATAACTAGAAATGCATTTTCTGAAGAAACTGCAGTGTGAATGCTTGAATCTGAATGTATGCACTGAAATGAATTAATTGCTGAATTTTAAGTTAAAAATGTTGAATGAGATGAAAAATACAGAATTTCACCTGAAAACAAAGTGCTGAACTGCTAAAAGCTGTCAACAACACAGAAGTTGGAAAAAGCTGAAAAGTTTTAATTGTAAATTAAAAACATAAGAAATGAGAAAAGAACATTTAGAGTCAGAAACATCTGAATGAATTAAAAGTTCATATTCTTTGAATCACTGAATGACTAAATGTGATCCCTCCACTTGGATCCACACAGTTTAAAGTTTAATCTCTGAGCTTTGAAAGACACTGTTGGAAAGAGAACAACGATGGCGACGTTTTGAGGGTAAAATGATGGCTGTAGAGCAAACACTGTGGACACAGCAGCAGTTGAAAGAGAAGTGTTTAAGATGAATCTTGGCACAGTGAGAGACAGAGCTCGTTAGGCAGGCAGGTGTGAGCTGGTTGCTATAGTGACTGCACCCAATTGGCTCCATACACACGCACACAGACATGCACCTCACTTTTGCTGCTTAAATGAACAGAAAGTCAGGCCAAACAAATCCTTCCAAATGAAAAGTACAGGTCCGTATTGACAAAATTCTTTCACCGTGAGCGACAGCAATGTCTAGTCTACCTAATTCTCAGTTTCATGCCTGTGAGTTTATATATGGACGTGGTGACAGTGTAAAGACAGCCTGTACTTTCTGATTTTCAAACGAACTTCTGAGCCATTTAACATTAGAGTCTATGGAGGAGTTGGAGGGAGGAGGCTGTGCTTTGGTGACATTTATGAAAGAACCATAACACCTAGTACAATAGTAAACACATTGGATGAAAGAGGACAGCGATGGCTACGTTTTGAGGGTAAAATCAGACCTGTAGAGCAAACGCTGCGGACACAGCAGCAGTTTTAAAAAGATTTTAAGATTAATTTTTCGCTCCTCTCACTCTAGCAGTTGAGCTGTCTCACTCTAGCCCCAACATTCCGTCCCATACACACCCATTATAAACTCTGAAACGGCTGAAAAAACATCATGAAACTTAAACTGGAACTGAAGAAAAAAGTATAACAGATATTGAAAAGATAAATACAAGTTGAATAGTTGAATGTCTTGTCTTCGTTTTTAAAGTTTGAATGGTGGCTCTATGTCAACGTATGTTGAAGTAGATACAGTTTGAAAATGAGTAAGTTGAATGAGGATTTGAAGGGTCTCCCATTGAAATACATGGGAAATTTTGTTGAAAAAAGTTGAATAAAATTAAAAATATAAATGTTATAAATGAAAATAGAAGCAGTCTGTCCAAAAGAAGAGGAATCTAACGGTGTTTGAATGGTTTTTCTAAGTTGAACGGTTTTGAAGGAGATACAGTACAAAAAACGTACGG
>NW_020328662.1:0-25189 GCF_001858045.2 Oreochromis niloticus
TTTGAAGGAGATACAGTACAAAAACGTACGGAATATAAAATAAATATATAATAATAAGATTAGAAGAACAATACTGTGAATGCTTTTACAAGCATTCACACTAATACTAGAAGTGCATTTTCTGAAGAATGCAGTTGTGAATGCTTGAATCTGAATGTATGCACTGAAATGAATTAATTGCTGAATTTTAAGTTAAAAATGTTGAATGAGATGAAAAATACAGAATTTTCACCTGAAAAAAAAGTGAACTGCTAAAAGCTGACAAGCACAGAGAAGAAGTTGGAAAATAGCTGAAAATGTTTTAAATGTAAAAGAAAAACCTAAGAAATGAAAAGAAAATTTAGAGTCAGAAAAATCTGAATGAATATTAAAAGTTCATATTCTTTGAATCACTGAATGACTAAAATGTGATCTCCACTTGGATCCACACAGTTTAAAGGTTTACATCTCTGAGCTTTGAAAGACATGCTGTTGGAAAGAGAACACGATGGCGACTTTTTGAGGGTAAAATGATGGCTGTAGAGAAACACTGTGGACACAGCAGCAGTTGAAAGAGAAGTGTTTAAGATGAATCTTGGCACAGTGAGAGAGAGCTCGTTAGGCAGGCAGGTGTGAGCCTGGTTGCTATAGTGACTGCACCCAATGGCCCATACACACGCAGACATGCACCTCACTTTTGCTGCTTAAAATGAACAGAAAAGTCAGGCCGAAACAAATCTCCCAAATGAAAAGTACAGTCGTATTGACAAAATTCTTTCACCGTGAGCGACAGCAATGTCTAGTCTACCAATTCTCAGTTTTCATGCTGTGGAGTTTATTATATGGACGTGGTGACAGTGTAAAGACACCTGCTCTTCTGATTTTCAAACGAACTTCTGAGCCATTTTAACATTAGAGTCTATGGAGGAGTTGGAGGGAGGCTGTGCTTTGGTGACATTTATGAAAGAACCATAACACCTAGTACAATAGTAAACACATTGGATGAAAGAGGACAGCGATGGCTACGTTTTGAGGGTAAAATCATACCTGTAGAGCAAACGCTGCGGACACAGCAGCAGTTTTAAAAAAATTTTAAGATTAATTTTTTTGCTCCTCTCACTCTAGCAGTTGAGCTGTCTCACTCTAGCCCCAACATTCCGTCCCATACACACCCATTATAAACTCTGAAACGGCTGAAAAAACATCATGAACTTAACTGGAACTGAAGAAAGTATAAGATATTGAAAAGATAATACAAGTTGATAGTTGAATGTCTTGTCTTCGTTTTAAAGTTTGAATGGTGGCTCTAGTCAACGTATGTTGAAGTAGATACAGTTTAAAGAGGAGTAAGTTGAAGGAGGATTTGAAGGGTCTCCCCATTGAAATACATGGAATTTTTGTTGAAAAAAGTTGAATAATTTAAAAATATAAATGTTATAAATGAGAAAATACAAGCAGTCATGTCCAAGAAGAGGAATTAACGGTGTTTGAATGGTTTTTCTAGTTGACGGTTTTGAAGGAGTAGACTACAAAAACGTACGGAATCTAATAATAATAAAATAGAATAAAGATTAAAAACAATACTGTGAATGCTTTTACAAGCATTCACATAACTAGAAGTGCATTTTCTGAAGAAACTGCAGTGTGAATGCTTGAATCTGAATATATGCTGAATGAATTAATTGCTGAATTTAAGTTAAAATGTTGAATGAGATGAAATACAGAAATTGCACTGAAAACAAAAAGCTGAACTGCTAAAGCTGACATCCACAGAGAAGAGTTAGAAAACAGCTGAAAATGTTTTAAATGTAAATTAGAAAAACCTAAAAATGAGAAAGAAATTTAGAGTCAGAAAACATCTGAATGAATATTAAAAGTTCATATTCTTTGAATCACTGAATGACTGAATGTGATCCCTCCACTTGGATCCACACAGTTTAAAAAGTTATATTCTGAGCTTTGAAAGACATGCTGTTGGAAAGAAAGAACGATGGCGACGTTTTGAGGGTAAAATGATGGCTGTAGGGCAACACTGTGGACACAGCAGCAGTTGAAAGAGAAGTGTTTAAGATGAATCTTGGCAAGTGAGGACAGAGCTCGTTAGGCAGGCAGGTGTGAGCCTGGTTGCTATAGTGACTGCACCCATGGCCCCATACACACGCAGACATGCACCTCACTTTTGCTGCTTAAAATGAACAGAAAAGTCAGGCCGAAACAAATCGCTCCCAATGAAAAGTATAAGTCGTATTGACAAAATTCTTTCACCGTGAGCGGCAGCAATGTCTAGTCTACCTAATTCTCAGTTTTCATGCCTGTGGAGTTTATTATGGACGTGGTGACAGTGTAAAGACACCATGCTCTCTGATTTTCAAAGGAACTTTCTGAGCCATTTTAACATTGGAGTCTATGGAGGAGCTGGAGGGAGGAGGCTGTGCTTTGGTGACATTTATGAAAGAACCATAACACCTAGCACAATAGTAAACACATTGGATGAAAGAGGACAGCGATGGCTACGTTTTGAGGGTAAAATCATACCTGTAGACGAACGCTGCGGACACAGCAGCAGTTTTAAAAAGATTTTAGATTAATTTTTTCGCTCCTCTCACTCTAGCAGTTGAGCTGTCTCACTCTAGCCCCAACATTCCGTCCCATACACACCCATTATAAACTCTGAAACGGCTGAAAAAACATCATGAAACTTAAACTGGAACTGAAGAAAAAGTATAACAGATATTGAAAGATAAATACAAGTTGATAGTTGAATGTCTTGTCTTCGTTTTAAGTTTGAATGGTAGCTCTATGTCACGTATGTTGAAGTAGATACAGTTTGAAAATGAGTAAGTTGAATGAGGATTTGAAGGGTCTCCCCATTGAATACATGGAATTTTTTGTTGAAAAAGTTGAATAAAATTAAAATATAAATGTTAGAAATGTGAAAATAGAAGCAGTCATGTCCAAAAGAAGAGGAATCTAATGGTGTTTGAATGGTTTTTCTAAGTTGAACGGTTTTGAAGGAGATACAGTACAAAAAACGTACGGAATATATAATAAAATATAATATAACTAGAAAGTGCATTTTCTGAAGAAACTGCAGTGTGAATGCTTGAATCTGAATGTATGCACTGAAATGAATTAATTGCTGAATTTTAAGTTAAAAATAAAAATGTTGAATGAGCCTGAAAATACAGAGTTTTAACCTGAAACAAAAGTGCAGAACTTTTGAAAGCTGATGTTCGCACAGAAGAAGTTGGAAAATAGCAGAAAGTTTTTAAATTAAATTTGGAAAACCTAAGAAATGAGAACAGAAATTTAGAGTCAGAAACATCTGAATGAATGTTAAAAGCTCATATTCTTTGAATCACTGAATGACTAAAGTGTGATCCCTCCACTTGGATCCACACACTTTTAAAGGTTTACATCTCTGAGCTTTGAAAGACACAGTGTTGGAAAGAGAACAGATGGCGACATTTTGAGGGTAAAATGATGGCTGTAGAGCAAACACTGTGGACACAGCAGCAGTTGAAAGAAGTGTTTAAGATGAATCTTGGCACAGTGAGAGACAGAGCTCGTTAGGCAGGCAGGTGTGAGCCTGGTTGCTATAGTGACTGCACCCAATGGCTCCATACACACGCACACAGACATGCACCTCACTTTTGCTGCTTAAAATGAACAGAAAAGTCAGGTCAAACAATCGCTCCCAATGAAAGTACAGGTCCTATTGACGAAATTCTTTCACCATGAGCGGCAGCAATGTCCAGTCTACCTAATTCTCAATTTTCATGCCTGTGGAGTTTATTATATGGACGTGGTGACAGTGTAAAGACACCATGCTCTTCTGATTTTCAAACGAACCTTCTGAGCCATTTTAACATTAGAGTCTATGGAGGAGTTGGAGGGAGGAGGCTGTGCTTTGGTGACATTTATGAAAGAACCATAACACCTAGTACAAAGTAACACATTGGATGAAAGAGGACAGCGATGGCTACGTTTTGAGGGTAAAATGATGGCTGTAGAGCAAACGCTGCGGACACAGCAGCAGTTTTAAAAAAGATTTTAAGATTAATTTTCTTGCTCCTCTCACTCTAGCAGTTGAGCTGTCTCACTCTAGCCCAACATTCCGTCCCATACACACCCATTATAAACTCTGAACGGCTGAAAAACATCATGAAACTTAAACTGGAACTGAAGAAAAAGTATAATAGATATTGAAAAGATAAATACAAGTTGGATAGTTGAATGTCTTGTCTTCGTTTTAAAGTTTGAATGGTGGATCTACGTCAACGTATGTGGAAGTAGATACAGTTTAAAGAGGAGTGAGTTGAATGAGAATTTGAAGGGTCTCTCCATTGAAATACATGGGAATTTTTGTTGAAAAAGTTGAATAAAATTAAAATATAAATGTTATGAATGAGGAAAGTAGAAGCAGTCATGTCCTAAAGAAGAGGAATCTAACAGTGTTTGAATGGTTTTTCTAAGTTGAACGGTTTTGAAGGAGATAGATGCACAAAAACGTACGGAATATGAATATAATATAACTAGAAAGTGCATTTTCTGAAGAAACTGCAGTGTGAATGCTTGAATCTGAATATATGCACTGAAAGAATTAATTGCTGATTTTAAGTTAAAAATGTTGAATGAGATGAAAAATACAGAATTTCACCTGAAAACAAAAGTGCTGAACTGCTAAAAGCTGACAAGCACAGAGAAGAAGTTGGAAAATAGCTAAAATGTTTTAAATGTAAATTAGAAAAACCTAAAAATGAGAAGACTATTTAGAGTCAGAAAACATCTGAATGAATATTAAAAGTTCATATTCTTTGAATCACTGAATGACTAAATATGATCACTCCACTTGGATCCACACAGTTTTAAAGATTTACATCTCTGAGCTTTGAAAGACACGCTGTTGGAAAGAGAAGACGATGGCTTCATTTTGAGGGTAAAATGATGGCTGTAGGGCAAATACTGTGGACACAGCAGCTGTTGAAAGAGAAGTGTTCAAGATGAATCTTGGCAGAGTGAGAGAGAGCTCGTTAGGCAGGCAGGTGTGAGCCTGGTTGCTATAGTGACTGAGCCAGGGGCTCCATACACACGCACACAGACATGCACCTCACTTTTGCTGCTTAAAATGAACTGAAAGTCAGGCCGAAACAAATGGTTCCAAATGAAAAGTACAGGTCTATTGACGAAATTCCTTCACCGTGAGCGGCAGCAATGTCCAGTCTACCTAATTCTCAGTTTTCATGCCTGTGGAGTTTATTATATGGACGTGGTGACAGTGTCAAAACACCATGCTCTTCTGATTTTCAAACGAACCTTCTGAGCCATTTTAACATTAGAGTCTATGGAGGAGTTGGAGGGAGGAGGCTGTGCTTTGGTGACATTTATGAAAGAACCATAACACCTAGTACAATAGTAAACACATTGGATGAAAGAGGACAGCGATGGCTACGTTTTGAGGGTAAAATCATACCTGTAGAGCAAACACCGTGGACACAGCAGCAGTTTTAAAAAATATTTTCAGATTAATTTTTTTGCTCCTCTCACTCTAGCAGTTCAGCTGTCTCACTCTAGCCCCAACATTCCGTCCCATACACACCCATTATAAACTCTGAAACGGCTGAAAAACATCATGAACTTAACTGGAACTGAAGAAAAGTATAACAGATATTGAAAAGATAAATACAAGTTGAATAGTTGAATGTCTTGTCTTCGTTTTAAAGTTTGAATGGTGGCTCTATGTCAACCTATGTTGAAGTAGATACAGTTTGAAATGAGTAAGTTGAATGAGGATTTGAAGGGTCTCCCCATTGAAATACATGGGAAATTTTTGTTGAAAAAAGTTGAATAAAATTAAAAATATAAATGTTAAAATGAGAAAAATAGAAGCAGTCATGTCCAAAGAAGAGGAATCTAATGGTGTTTGAATGGTTTTTCTAAGTTGAACGGTTTTGAAGGAGATACAGTACAAAAACGTACGGAATTATAATAAAATATAATAATAACTAGAAATGCATTTTCTGAAGAAACTGCAGTGTGAATGCTTGAATCTGAATGTATGCACTGAAATGAATTAATTGCTGAATTTTAAGTTAAAAATGTTGAATGAGATGAAAATACAGAAATTTGCACCTGAAAACCAAAGTGCTGAACTGCTAAAAGCTGTCAACAACACGGAAGAAGTTGGAAAAGAGCTGAAAATGTTTTAATTGTAAATTATAAAAACATAAGAAATGAGAAAAGACAATTTAGAGTTAGAAAACATCTGAATGAATAATGAAGGTTCATATTCTTTGAATCACTGAATGACTAAAATGTGATCCCTCCACTTGGATCCACACAGTTTTAAAGATTTAAATCTCTGAGCTTTGAAAGACACAATGTTGGAAAGAGAACAACGATGGCGACGTTTTGAGGGTAAAATGATGGCTGTAGAGCAAACACTGCGGACACAGCAGCAGTTAAAAGAGAAGTGTTTAAGATGAATCTTGGCACAGTGAGAGACAGAGCTCGTTAGGCAGGCAGGTGTGAGCCTGGTTGCTATAGTGACTGCACCCAATGGCTCCATACACACGCACACAGACATGCGCCTCACTTTTGCTGCTTAAAATGAACAGAAAAGTCAGGCCTAAACAAATCCTTCCCAAATGAAAAGTACAGGTCGTATTGACAAAATTCTTTCACCATGAGCGACAGCAATGTCTAGTCTACCTAATTCTCAGTTTTCATGCCTGTAGAGTTTAATATATGGACGTGGTGACAGTGTAAAGACAGCCTGTACTTCTGATTTTCAAACGAACCTTCTGAGCCATTTTAACATTAGAGTCTATGGAGGAGTTGGAGGGAGGAGGCTGTGCTTTGGTGACATTTATGAAAGAACCATAACACCTAGTACAATAGTAAACACATTGGATGAAAGAGGACAGCGATGGCTACGTTTTGAGGGTAAATCAGACCTGTAGAGCAAACGCTGCGGACACAGCAGCAGTTTTAAAAAGATTTTAAGATTAATTTTTTCGCTCCTCTCACTCTAGCAGTTGAGCTGTCTCACTCTAGCCCCAACATTCCGTCCCATACACACCCATTATAAACTCTGAAAGGGCTGAAAAAACATCATGAAACTTAAACTGGAACTGAAGAAAAAGTATAACAGATATTGAAAAGATAAATACAATTGAATAGTTGAATGTCTGTCTTCGTTTAAAGTTTGAATGGTGGCTCTATGTCAACGTATGTTGAAGTAGATACAGTTTGAAAATGAGTAAGTTGAATGAGGATTTGAAGGGTCTCCCCATTGAAATACATGGGAAATTTTTGTTGAAAAAGTTGAATAATTTAAAATATAAATGTTATAAATGAGAAAAGTAGAAGCAGTCTTGTCCAAAAGAAGAGGAATCTAACGGTGTTTGAATGGTTTTTCTAAGTTGAACGGTTTTGAAGGAGTAGGAGTACAAAAAACGTACGGAATCTATAATAATAATAAAATAGAATAAAGATTAGAAGAACAATACTGTGAATGCTTTTACAAGCATTCACACTAATAACTAGAAAGTGCATTTTCTGAAGAAACTGCAGTGTGAATGCTTGAATCTGAATGTATGCACTGAAATGAATTAATTGCTGAATTTTAAGTTAAAAATTTTGAATGAGATGAAAAATACAGAAATTTTCGCCTGAAAACAAAAGTGCTGAACTGCTAAAAGCTGACATCCACAGAGAAGAAGTTGGAAAATAGTTGAAATGTTTTAAATGGAAATTAGAAAAACCTAAGAAATGACAAAGAAAATTTAAGTCAGAAAACATCTGAATGAATATTAAAATTTCATATTCTTTAAATCACTGAATTACTAAATGTGATCCCTCCACTTGGATCTACACAGTTTAAAAAGTTTAATGTCTGAGCTTTCAAAGTCACGTTGTTGCAAAGAGAACAACGATGGCGTCGTTTTGAGGGTAAAATGATAGCTGTAGAGCAAACACTGTGGACACAGCAGCAGTTTAAAGAGAAGTGTTTAAGATGAATCTTGGCACAGTGAGAGACAGAGCTCGTTAGGCAGGCAGGTGTGAGCCTGGTTGCTATAGTGACTGCACCCAATGGCTCCATACACACGCACACAGACATGCACCTCACTTTTGCTGCTTAAAATGAACAGAAAAGTCAGGTCGAAACAAATCGCTCCCAAATGAAAAGTACAGGTCCTATTGACGAAATTCTTTCACCGTGAGCGGCAGCAATGTCCAGTCTACCTAATTCTCAGTTTTCATGCCTGTGGAGTTTATTATATGGACGTGGTGACAGTGTCAAAACACCATGCTCTTCTGATTTTCAAACGAACCTTCTGAGCCATTTTAACATTAGAGTCTATGGAGGAGTTGGAGGGAGGAGGCTGTGCTTTGGTGACATTTATGAAAGAACCATAACACCTAGTACAATAGTAAACACATTGGATGAAAGAGGACAGCGATGGCTACGTTTTGAGGGTAAAATCATACCTGTAGAGCAAACGCTGTGGACACAGCAGCAGTTTTAAAAATATTTTAAGATTAATTTTTTCGCTCCTCTCACTCTGGCAGTTGAGCTGTCTCACTCTAGCCCCAACATTCCGTCCCATACACACCCATTATAAACTCTGAAACGGCTGAAAAATCATCATGAAACTTAAACTGGAACTGAAGAAAAAGTATAATAGATATTGAAAAGATAAATACAAGTTGAATAGTTGAATGTCTTGTCTTCGTTTTAAAGTTTGAATGGTGGATCTATGTCAACGTATGTGGAAGTACATACAGTTTAAAGAGGAGTAAGTTGAAGGAGAATTTGAAGGGTCTCCCCATTGAAATACATGGGAAATTTTTGTTGAAAAAAGTTGAATAATTTTAAAAATATAAATGTTATAAATGAGAAAAATACAAGCACACTTGTCCAAAAGAAGAGGAATCTAATGGTGTTTGAATGGTTTTTCTAAGTTGAACGGTTTTGAAGGAGATAGATGCACAAAAACGTACGGAATATGATATAATAATAATAATAATAAAGATTACAACAACAATACTGTGAATGCTTTTACAAGCATTCACACTAATAATAAAGATTAGAAGAACATACTGTGAATGCTTTTACAAGCATCACACAACTAGAAATGCATTTTCTGAAGAAACTGCAGTGTGAATGCTTGAATCTGAATGTATGCACTGAAATGAATTAATTGCTGAATTTTAAGTTAAAAATGTTGAATGAGATGAAAAATACAGAAATTTGTACCTGAAAACAAAAAAGCTGAACTGCTAAAAGCTGACAACCACAGAGAAGAAGTTGGAAAAGAGCTGAAAATGTTTTAAATGTAAATTAGAAAAACATAAGAAATGACAAAAGACTATTTAGAGTCAGAAAACATCTGAATGAATATTAAAAGTTCATATTCTTTGAATCACTGAATGACTAAAATGTGATCCCTCCACTTGGATCCACACAGTTTAAAAACTTTACATATCTGAGCTTTGAAAGACACGCTGTTGGAAAGAGAAGAACGATGGCTTCGTTTTGAGGGTAAAATGATGGCTGTAGAGCAAACACTGTGGACACAGCAGCTGTTGAAAGAGAAGTGTTCAAGATGAATCTTGGCAGAGTGAGAGAGAGCTCGTTAGGCAGGCAGGTGTGAGCCTGGTTGCTATAGTGACTGAGCCAGGGCTCCATACACACGCACACAGACATGCACCTCACTTTTGCTGCTTAAAATGAACAGAAAAGTCAGGCCGAAACAAATCCTTCCCAAATGAAAAGTACATGTCGTATTGACAAAATTCTTTCACCGTGAGCGGCAGCAATGTCTAGTCTACCTAATTCTCAGTTTTCATGCCTGTGGAGTTTATTATATGGATGTGGTGACAGTGTAAAGACAGCCTGCTCTTCTGATTTTCAAAGGAACTTTCTGAGCCACTTTAACATTGGAGTCTATGGAGGAGTTGGAGGGAGGAGGCTGTGCTTTGGTGACATTTATGAAAGAACCATAACACCTAGTACAATAGTAAACACATTGGATGAAAGAGGACAGCGATGGCTACGTTTTGAGGGTAAAATCATACCTGTAGATCAAACGCTGTGGACACAGCAGCAGTTTTAAAAAAGATTTTAAGATTAATTTTTTCGCTCCTCTCACTCTAGCAGTTCAGCTTTCTCACTCTAGCCCCAACATTCCGTCCCATACACACCCATTATAAACTCTGAAACGGCTGAAAAAACATCATGAAACTTAAACTGGAACTGAAGAAAAGTATAACAGATATTGAAAAGATAAATACAAGTTGAATAGTTGAATGTCTTGTCTTCGTTTTAAAGTTTGAATGGTGGCTCTATGTCAACGTATGTTGAAGTAGATACAGTTTAAAGAGGAGTGAGTTGAATGAGGATTTGAAGGGTCTCCCCATTGAAATACATGGGAAATTTTTGTTGAAAAAAGTTGAATAAAATTAAAAATATAAATGTTATAAATGAGAAAAATAGAAGCAGTCATGTCCTAAAGAAGTGGAATCTAACGGTGTTTGAATGGTTTTTCTAAGTTGAACGGTTTTGAAGGAGATAGACTACAAAAAACGTACGGAATATATAATAAAATATAATAATAACTAGAAAGTGCATTTTCTGAAGAAACTGCAGTGTGAATGCTTGAATCTGAATATATGCGCTGAAATGAATTAATTGCTGAATTTTAAGTTAAAAATGTTGAATGAGATGAAAAATACAGAAATTTGCACCTGAAAACAAAAAAGCTGAACTGCTAAAAGCTGACATCCACAGAGAAGTAGTTAGAAAACAGCTGAAAATGTTTTAAATGTAAATTAGAAAACCTAAAAATGAGAAAAGACTATTTAGAGTCAGAAAACATCTGAATGAATATTAAAAGTTCATATTCTTTGAATCACTGAATGACTGAAATGTGATCCCTCCACTTGGATCCACACAGTTTAAAAAGTTTATATTTCTGAGCTTTGAAAGACATGCTGTTGGAAAGAGAACATCGATGGCGACGTTTTGAGGGTAAAATGATGGCTGTAGGGCAAACACTGTGGACACAGCAGCAGTTGAAAGAGAAGTGTTTAAGATGAATCTTGGCAGAGTGAGGGACAGAGCTCGTTAGGCAGGCAGGTGTGAGCCTGGTTGCTATAGTGACTGCACCCAATGGCCCCATACACACACAGACATGCACCTCACTTTAGCTGCTTAAAATGAACAGAAAAGTCAGGCCGAAACAAATTGCTCCCAAATGAAAAGTACAGGTCCTATTGACAAAATTCTTTCACCGTGAGCGACAGCAATGTCCAGTCTACCTAATTCTCAGTTTTCATGCCTGTGGAGTTTATTATATGGACGTGGTGACAGTGTAAAGACACCATGCTCTTCTGATTTTCAAAGGAACTTTCTGAGCCACTTTAACATTGGAGTCTATGGAGGAGTTGGAGGGAGGAGTCTGTGCTTTGGTGACATTTATGAAAGAACCATAACACCTAGCACAATAGTAAACACATTGGATGAAAGAGGACAGCGATGGCTACGTTTTGAGGGTAAAATCATACCTGTAGAGCAAACGCTGCGGACACAGCAGCAGTTTTAAAAATATTTTAAGATTAATTTTTTCGCTCCTCTCACTCTAGCAGTTGAGCTGTCTCACTCTAGCCCCAACATTCCGTCCCATACACACCCATTATAACGCTGAAACGGCTGAAAAAACATCATGAAACTTAAACTGGAACTGAAGAAAAAGTATAACAGATATTGAAAAGATAAATACAAGTTGAATAGTTGAATGTCTTGTCTTCGTTTTAAAGTTTGAATGGTAGCTCTATGTCAACGTATGTTGAAGTAGATACAGTTTGAAAATGAGTAAGTTGAATGAGGATTTGAAGGGTCTCCCCATTGAAATACATGGGAAATTTTTGTTGAAAAAAGTTGAATAATTTTAAAAATATAAATGTTATGAATGAGAAAAATAGAAGCAGTCGTGTCCAAAAGAAGAGGAATCTAACGGTGTTTGAATGGTTTTTCTAAGTTGAACGGTTTTGAAGGAGATAGAGTACAAAAAACGTACGGAATCTATAATAAAATAGAATAAAGATTAGAAGAACAATACTGTGAATGCTTTTACAAGCATTCACACTAATAATAATAATAAAGATTAGAAGAACAATACTGTGAATGCTTTTACAAGCATTCACACTAACTAGAAAGTGCATTTTCTGAAGAAACTGCAGTGTGAATGCTTGAATCTGAATATATGCACTGAAAAGAATTAATTGCTGAATTTTAAGTTAAAAATGTTGAATGAGATGAAAAATACAGAAATTTGCACCTGAAAACAAAAGTGCTGAACTGCTAAAAGCTGACAAGCACAGGGAAGAAGTTGGAAAAGAGCTGAAAATGTTTTAAATGTAAATTAGAAAAACCTAAGTAATGAGAAAGAAAATTTAGAGTCAGAAAACATCTGAATGAATATTAAAAGTTCATATTCTTTGAATGACTGAATGACTAAATGTGATCCCTCCACTTGGATCCACACAGTTTTAAAGCTTTACATCTCTGAGCTTTGAAAGACACAGTGTTGGAAAGAGAAGAACGATGGCGACGTTTTGAGGGTAAAATGATGTCTGTAGAGCAAACACTGTGGACACAGCAGTAGTTGAAAGAGAAGTGTTTAAGATGAATCTTGGCACAGTGAGAGAGAGAGAGCTCATTAGGCAGGCAGGTGTGAGCCTGGTTGCTATAGTGACTGAGCCAGGGGCTCCATACACACGCACAGACATGCACCTCACTTTTGCTGCTTAAAATGAACAGAAAAGTCAGGCCCAAACAAATCCTTCCCAAATGAAAAGTACAGGTCCTATTGACGAAATTCTTTCACCGTGAGCGGCAGCAATGTCCAGTCTACCTAATTCTCAGTTTTCATGCCTGTGGAGTTTATTATATGGACGTGGTGACAGTGTAAAAACACCATGCTCTTCTGATTTTCAAACGAACCTTCTGAGCCATTTTAACATTAGAGTCTATGGAGGAGTTGGAGGGAGGAGGCTGTGCTTTGGTGACATTTATGAAAGAACCATAACACCTAGTACAATAGTAAACACATTGGATGAAAGAGGACAGCGATGGCTACGTTTTGAGCGTAAAATCATACCTGTAGAGCAAACACCGTGGACACAGCAGCAGTTTTAAAAAATATTTTCAGATTAATTTTTTTGCTCCTCTCACTCTAGCAGTTGAGCTGTCTCACTCTAGCCCCAACATTCCGTCCCATACACACCCATTATAAACTCTGAAATGGGTGAAAAAACATCATGAAACTTAAACTGGAACTGAAGAAAAAGTATAACAGATATTGAAAAGATAAATACAAGTTGAATAGTTGAATGTTTTGTCTTCGTTTTAAAGTTTGAATGGTGGCTCTATGTCAACGTATATGGAAGCAGATACAGTTTGAAAATGAGTAAGTTGAAGGAGAATTTGAAGGGTCTCCCCATTGAAATACATGGGAAATTTTTGTTGAAAAAAGTTGAATAAAATTAAAAATATAAATGTTAAAAATGAGAAAAATAGAAGCAGTCATGTCCAAAAGAAGAGGAATCTAACGGTGTTTGAATGGTTTTTCTAAGTTGAACGGTTTTGAAGGAGATAGACTACAAAAAACGTACGGAATATATAATAAAATATAATAATAATAATAATAATAAAGATTAGAAGAACAATACTGTGAATGCT
This sequence comes from Oreochromis niloticus, assembly GCF_001858045.2. Classification (NCBI taxonomy): domain Eukaryota; kingdom Metazoa; phylum Chordata; class Actinopteri; order Cichliformes; family Cichlidae; genus Oreochromis; species Oreochromis niloticus. The sequence goes on from NW_020328662.1 coordinate 13,727, forward strand.
TTTACAAGCATTCACACTAATAACTAGAAAGTGCATTTTCTGAAGAAACTGCAGTGTGAATGCTTGAATCTGAATATATGCACTGAAAAGAATTAATTGCTGAATTTTAAGTTAAAAATGTTGAATGAGATGAAAAATACAGAAATTTGCACCTGAAAACCAAAGTGCTGAACTGCTAAAAGCTGACAAGCACAGAGAAGAAGTTGGAAAATAGCTGAAATGTTTTAAATGTAAATTAGAAAAACCTAAGTAATGAGAAAGAAAATTTAGAGTCAGAAAACATCTGAATGAATATTAAAAGTTCATATTCTTTGAATCACTGAATGACTAAAATGTGATCCCTCCACTTGGATCCACACAGTTTTAAAGCTTTACATCTCTGAGCTTTGAAAGACACAGTGTTGGAAAGAGAAGAACGATGGCGACGTTTTGAGGGTAAAATGATGTCTGTAGAGCAAACACTGTGGACACAGCAGCAGTTGAAAGAGAAGTGTTAAGATGAATCTTGGCACAGTGAGAGAGAGAGAGCTCATTAGGCAGGCAGGTGTGAGCCTGGTTGCTATAGTGACTGCACCCAATGGCTCCATACACACGCACAGACATGCACCTCACTTTTGCTGCTTAAAATGAACAGAAAAGTCAGGCCCAAACAAATCCTTCCCAAATGAAAAGTACAGGTCCTATTGACGAAATTCTTTCACCGTGAGCGGCAGCAATGTCCAGTCCACCTAATTCTCAGTTTTCATGCCTGAGGAGTTTATTATATGGACGTGGTTACAGTGTAAAAACACCATGCTCTTCTGATTTTCAAACGAACCTTCTGAGCCATTTTAACATTAGAGTCTATGGAGGAGTTGGAGGGAGGAGGCTGTGCTTTGGTGACATTTATGAAAGAACCATAACACCTAGGACAATAGTAAACACATTGGATGAAAGAGGACAGCGATGGCTACGTTTTGAGGGTAAAATCATACCTGTAGACCAAACACCGTGGACACAGCAGCAGTTTTAAAAAATATTTTAAGATTTATTTTTTTGCTCCTCTCACTCTAGCAGTTGAGCTGTCTCACTCTAGCCCCAACATTCCGTCCCATACACACCCATTATAAACTCTGAAATGGGTGAAAAAACATCATGAAACTTAAACTGGAACTGAAGAAAAAGTATAATAGATATTGAAAAGATAAATACAAATTGAATAGTTGAATGTTTTGTCTTCGTTTTAAAGTTTGAATGGTGGCTCTATGTCAATGTATGTGGAAGTAGATACAGTTTAAAAATGAGTAAGTTGAATGAGGATTTGAAGGGTCTCCCCATTGAAATACATGGGAATTTTTTGTTGAAAAAAGTTAAATAAAATTAAAAATATAAATGTTAAAAATGAGAAAAATAGAAGCAGTCATGTCCTAAAGAAGAGGAATCTAATGGTGTTTGAATGGTTTTTCTAAGTTGAACGGTTTTGAAGGAGATACAGTACAAAAAACGTACGGAAGAATAAAATATAATAATAAAGATTAGAAGAACAATACTGTGAATGCTTTTACAAGCATTCACACTAATAAAGATTAGAAGAACAATACTGTGAATGCTTTTACAAGCATTCACACTAATTAGAGTTCCAGGCTTCAAGCAGGTGTGGGTTGTAATTGTTGATCCAACAGTCCTTTGGGTCACGTTTGAGAATCAGCGCTGTTTTCTTGTTTATGTCTTGGAGGCATTGCTCATACTCATTCATTGTCAAGTTGCATCGTGACAGAATCTGCTCTATGGTGAGGGAAGCAGTTTCAGGTTCCTTCAGCAGGTTCAACAAAGGTCTGAGTTTGGCTTTTGCAGCTTCAGTGTCTGAATCCTCATCCTTTCTCACAATCATTGTTCTTGTGGCTGGTGGTTTGGAAACCCAAATCTACAACCAGAGTTCACACTCTTAAAGCATGTTTTTGTGTGGTTTTTGCTGTGCTTTTGTAGTTCAGCGACTTTTTTGTGCAGTTCAGGTTGTTTTTCTGGATCAGGGAGCTTAGCTGAGATGTATCTGTCCACAAAGTCACAGACAGTTTGGTCATCATCCACATCTACTTCTACCTTTTCTCGAATCCACAGCAACATGTGTATATGCGGACTACCTCTGTGCTGGAACTCAACTCTGTAAAAGTAATCAATGATTTCACCAAGGGGTGTGCAGGAGAAAAAAGCAAATCTCTGAACAAAGCCTCAACACGCTTATCAAACATTCGCATGGTGGTTACTGGATTTGATCTTAGAATTTCACACTTTTCTGACCAGTCCAGGGCTTCAAAATCAACCTCTTCACCTTGCTGTCTCTTTATTGCTTGAATCACTTCAGGCCATCTCATCTCAGCAGCAGAGAAAGTGACAAAGAACTGAGGTGTTCCTATTTGACGAACCATACTGAATAGATCTTTGGTGTTTTCTGCCAGTAAGCTGGGGTTCCTCTGAGTGGCTGCATAAATCTGATTGCATCTTTATTCTTACCAGCTTCTCTACTTCTGTCTTACTTTGTAACATTCCTGATGTGATTTTGCGTCCATCTTTGGTCATAGTTTTACCTTTCCTTAGCTGTATTGTCATGCTGGAATTAGCCAAGTGTATTTCAGTAACAAACTGTGAGAAAAACAGGTAATTTGTGTCTTTAGCAAATCTTGCATCAATGTGAAAAGCCTTGACTTGAAGTAAGCACTCGGTGTGAGTTTAAGACGTCTCTTTTCATCCAGTGTATTCTGACCAGTAGGAAACTGCACAGGAAATGCCATGGCTTCCAAATGAGGAGTTCTGAAGAAGCTAACAGGATTGTTTCTTTCTGCAGGCGCCACACAATATGTGTTATCAGTGAAACAGAGAATCTCTTCTGAAATGTCTACAGGCTGCAGACAACTTTCTAGAGCAAAACCTCCATTGTTCAAATCACTTTCTGTTCCTCTGGATTTTGTTCCTCTGGTTGTTCATCACAGGATTGCATATCAATATCTTGTTCACTTTCAGATTCACTTTCGCACAAAAGGGCATCTTTTTCATAGTTGTCAATTTCCATTAAATCTGCTTCATCATAATCATCACTTCCCATGCTGGCTTCATCACTGCTGTCATCATCAGGTAACGTTGGATCACAAAGCAATGCGTCGTCTCTGATAACAATATCTGTGTACTGCGGATGAATCTGTTTGAGTTTATGCAGGGCTTGGATCAGTTTAGACCAGGTGACAGTCTGGAACAGCTGATGGCCTTTGTAGCACAGTCGTCTTTTAAGCTTGATCCTCATTATCTGTGATTGGTTTCTGAGCCGAGGCAAACAGTCAACTGTTTGTTGGACCTCAGATGGTACACACACCACATTACCACGTACGAGTCTTTGTCTACCTTTTGGAAGTGGAATAATCTTTGCAAATGGTATGCATTTGGCAATCAGATGTCTCTCCAGAATGTTGAGATCACACAGTTCAGCTGGGATATCCTGCAGTTCTAAACCATTGACAGCAGCAAGCCTTGGCATGCGTCCACTTTTCAGGGAACTGTGACACGTGTGACAGATATACTCTTTTTTTCTCTCAACAGGAAAGCTGCACTGATCATTACATGCTTCATCACACATATGAACAAATTTACCAGTTAGACACTGCTGAGCTACAGTTTGGTGTTTTGAGTAATTGTTTCTTTTGCAGATTTTCACCTGATTAGGAAAAGAGCTTTTAGACAACAGTACAAACATAAGATGGTGCTAACTTAATGTTTGATCTGAAACGAGATATGGCTCATTCATTAAAGTGTTATCTGGATGACACTGTAAACTCTCAGCTGGTCGATGCATCTGACGATATTTTCGTTTTATGTTCATTGCACATCTGATATTATGCATCTGTCTGAAACAAAAAACGTTCCAATATTTTACTCTCATTCGTTCTCTCATATTGTCCTTGTGTTGCTGCTGAAATTGTCTCTTTTCTCCATAACGTTTAGTCATGTAAGATTGTTTTTTCTGTTTAAATTCTTCGCTTTCTTTATATAGGTTATATACATATGTCCTCATGTAAGCTTTATGTTTCTCTCTGAATCCAGCACAAGTTCTGTATATTCGTCTTATACGCTCCTTCTGCTTATCTCTGAATATGGGATTGTCTTTATATGTCCTTATGACACGTTCTCTTTTTCTCTCCCTAATTTTAGCACTTCTCTATACATCTTTCTCAAATGTTCTCTCTGTTTATCCCTATATGTAGCATTTAATTTATACAGTTGATTTTTGTACAGACTCCTTTTCTGTCTGTGATCAGGATCATTAGACTTCCTAGTTGAGTTTTTTTCTTTGTCTTGAAGCTTTCATCAACGTGTACATCTGCCTTCTTTCATCTTCTGATTTTCCTTTTGTTGTGGTCGTTTCTGTTGGGTCAATAATCTTCTCCTCATTTTTTGCCTTTCCTGTTTATTACGTTTCAGCAGTTTATCTGAGAGTTCTTCTGTTATCTTAGTTGAACAGGAGGCAGTGTTTGAATCATTCTGAGGAACAGAATCTGGTGTTAACGGAGTTTCTCTCACAGAAGATGCAGAGGTTTCCTTTCAAAATAATCAGAAGGATGATGGTTGTTTCTGGGAGCAGCTGTCTCATTTGAAGAATCAGCTCTGGATGACATTACTTCACTGGTTAAATTGTTGGTCACGGGTTTCCGTGTCTGCTCAGTGTATATTTCGGGGTTTAATTCATGAACACGTTCATTTAAAGCTGGTGCACTTGCAGCTGTTTCTCTGTATTCGGTGGTCTGATTAGCATCTCTTTGGTCAGCAGCGTTACACTGTGAAACTCGACGGGCTGTAGCTCATAAGTGCAGTTGGTGCGATGCTAAGCATTCGGTACAAGTGTTTGATCCTGTCAATCATGTCATTAAGACGTGTGAATTTCAGCATAACCGCAGTTCCACCACTTACAGCTAGCGACAATGGCATTCCTGTAGACTTACGTGGGTGAGGGTCAAAATATGCATATTCACCAGAAGTCAGTCTGCAAACTGCGATGACTGTTCCTCCCATGACTAGCAAGCGTAACGAATGTCTGAAACCAAACACTGTAGTCCCTGTTCAAGACTCGGAAGATGATCTGTACCATCAAATGTGCCATAACGAGCAAACTGAGACATGTCCACTTGATACTCTTGTCTGCGGCTGGTGACCACTGTGGGAAGCTCATCAGTGGCTAGAAACACCCTGTCACAAACCTCTTTCTGGCATCTGAATGCATGGCATGGCCTTTGTCCAACACACGGTTAAGATCTGCTCTCGTGATGAATTCATCCTCGTGTAAGAATGACAGGAAAACCAAACTGTTAGCCATGCATTGCTGATTCCGGTACTTTCCATACTTAGCAGAGGCCTGGCTTCGAGACGCACAGATGCTACTCACTTGTGGACGACTTTCACGGTTTGTAACCTGTACATGAGATGGTCCTGGAGCTTCTCCATCACGCTGCGTTTGCACAGTTACCTGCGGTTCAGTCTGGATTACCTGCTGTACTTTAGCCTTTGGCACAGACACGGATTGAAAATCTCTCTTTACCACATCTGCATAAGACACTGTGGCTGTCTGAACTCTGCTCTGCACTTCAGGACTGGGAATCTGTACCAGACACCTTTACCTGCTCACCGCTGAGAGAAACATTTACCTGTTCTTTCTCCTTCTGTGTCTAAGCTTCTGGACTGTGACTTGACCTTTCGTGGCATTTTATTGAAGTACAAACAGATATGACACAACTCAACTTGGAAATGCTGAAAACGGATTACTATTTAATCTGAGAATGTAAGAGTATTCAAATGTTGTTATAAATATGTAATAGATGTAAAAGGCTGGCTTTGTTCCGAACACAATATAAGAATATTCAAAGTTCTCTAAAAAAAAACTTGGTCAGTTTTATTGTAGTATTTTCAAAAACTATATTTTTTTAACCAGACTGGTTAATGATTAGATCTATATTTGTGTAAAGGGATATGTAGAATCACAACAATCTACAGGGTATAATAAAACTCTTTAAGTAGACTTGTCTTAATCTTTCAGATATCTAAGATTTTAGCAATATAAGAGCTGTGGTGATCAGATGACAGGCGATGAGGACTCTTCAGCTGGATGTTCTGCAGCAGTCAGGAAACGGGAAGTCTGGGTCCTCGGGGCAGATTCTCGACCACATACGAACACTTACAATGACTAACAGAAAGGTGTTTGTCCTTAAATAATAATAGTATAACCAACTGTTCTCAAATGTTATCTCCAATGAAAAACTAGCAAAGGTATTTGAAGAAATCAAATTAAATATTTATGTGAATATAGCACTCTGAAAATATGTATTACAGTATAATAAGATTATCTTATCCAAATAAACTCAGAATTTATCAAAGTAATTGCAACTGTAAGCCAAATAATCAGTGTTTATTCCAAAGTGTTACAAATGTACAAATAAAAATTACAAATATAGGGCTGCGTAAATAATTTCTACTCTGTTTTACTGTACTTTTAATATACTACTGTATAGTCAACTTTCTACTTGTAATTTCCAGCAAAAAGACTGGATGTGAGAGAGTTTAACGACAGGAAAGAAGGAGCAGTGAGAGCAGAGATCTCTCAGAATTCTGTAACAGATAGATGAAGTACTGGTAACTTCAATTTCCCAAAATGGGGCCATGTCAAAACTTGATTATTCCAGTCAAACTTGATTCCAGTCAAAATTTGATTCCAGTTAAAAACGTGATTTTTGATAACTTAGAGCTTGTGGGATAGAGTGAAGCAGATAGAACGTCTTGTCAAAATAGATAGAGTGGGTAGAGTGAAGGACAGACTGAATGGCTTGTTAATGATAGAGGGAGAGAGCTTCTGCAGCAGGTCACCTGTAGACACAAGAGACAGGAATAGGCATATTTCCAATAAGCTTGGCTTTACCACTTTCTTCAGACTATAAGGTAACTTAAAATCCTGTCATTTTCTCAAAAATCAACAGTGTGCCTTATGTATTGATTCTGGTTGTGCCACTGACCTCGAACTGGATTTGTGTGGTACACAGGGCTCAAACTCTGTCAAAATGTTTTAGTACAACTTCGGTAAGCTATGAAGCTGCAGCGCTTGATAGACTGTCGGAACATGACAGCTACCATAGTCAGGAGCCTCATGGAGTAATACGAGTGCTTCATCATAATATTATGGTGTGTATGTATAAGGACCTAGCACCTGTTAAAAGACATGCTTACGAAACAGGGTTCAATCTAATCAACCCATCAAGAATTTGATGGATTTGTGGAAGAGAGAAAAATTGAAACATAAGTGTATTGTTTTTTATTTTATGTTACAACTGGACAATGTTGAGTGTTATTGTGAATGAGTTAAAGTTTCACTTAACTGTGTTGTTTGGCTTAATTCACCTTATAGTCTGAAAAATACAGTACATATAGGGCTTTACACACTGAAAAGTACATTATTGGACTGAACTGAATAAAAATGGTTTAAAAAAAAATGGTGGTGGAACTGTTGTAAGGACATTCTGAATTCTATTAGCACAATAAAAACAAACAGAACAAAATTAAACTACCATGTGCTGCTACAATAACTTGCAGTAAATCTTATATGGTCCAACAAAGCCCACACACTGAGGTTAAAGCAGACAGTTTCAGGCCACCTGCTTTAAAAACTTTACATCCAATCAACTCAAATGTAAGCCACGTCACATGTTTCAAAATCCCCAAAGTTCTCTCATCCCTGTTTCTGTGTGTACTTACCTGGGACAACAGTATATGATAATATCTAGAGAGCCGTTAACATAAAAATAAACAATAATTTAAGCAGTCTGACTTTTGGCAAAATTTGGAGATGGATGGTTCCTGCTTACACATTTCTACATATTTCGGTCACATTAGAGGCATGTTTAATACATAGCGATAAACACACCACTAAATCTATGATAAACTTATCAAAGTCGATATTAAGGCCTAATTAGCTAAATGTATTATGATGATAATTTCTTTGTAGATCATTTAATGATAAACAAACAAATGTTGTATCTGATGTTTTAAGGAAGGTCTTTGGTGGAGTTTCTTCCATTTCTTCAGAAACATGACTTTCAGATAGTTCATCTTTTGTAAATGTGGGAAAGATTTTGTAAAAAACCCCCAAACAAACAAAAAAAACAACAACACAGTGTTGTTAAAAAAATATCTGTCCCTTTACAAATATCTTATATTTTCATCACACTTCCATTTTAAAAAAAAAATCATCAACACAAATTTAATTTTTTTTTTACAAAAATAATACACTAGCACTAACCCAGACAGTGAAGTAATCTATTAAGGGAAAGAAGCTTTTGAAATCCACAAGGTACTACGTGAAGAAATAATTGTCTCTGAACTATTAATCATGAGCTACTCTAATGTGAATCAAGGTCAGAAAGATCTGTAAGTCTGCAAAGGTTTATTTATGAGAATCTGACGACTCTTGATGATCACCAAGAGCTGTGCTGACTCACTGCACTAAATTGAATCTTATATAGCGAGAGAAACATTTCAGAAACAACACCAGCATTAAAATCAAACATGATGCTGTTACTGTAATAGTCCACAGTTCCTTTACTACTTCAGGACCTACATCAACTCATCAGGTCCTGAGCTTAAGTGTAATCACACTTGGGATTTGCAACAGGACATTGATCTGAAGCACACAAGTAAGTCCAACTGACTAATCAGAATCTTGACTTTGATGAAATTGAGATCCTTGAAATGATTTCAAAACACTATTTTTGACGTTAATTAAGGCAACTCTGAAATTAAAGTGGACCAAAATCCCCCAGTGATGTAAATCAGTCATTACTAGTTACTATAAATGCTTGATGGTAGTTGTTGCTATCAGGGCTTTCACAGCTGGGTATTAGAGAACAGATAGCTGTGGTTTGGTTTTCTCTGCTTCATACATGAAATCATCACTTTAAAACTGCTTGTATTTGTATTTATCCAGGTCATCCTTGTTAGAAGATTTGAAACATGTGACAAAAAAGCATAAACAAAATAAATCTGCAAGGAAGAAAGACTTTTCCCAGCACTGTACCTCAGAAAAAACCTTTACTTACCAGACTTGAGACGATCAGATCAGCAGTCTAGACAAAGGAAACAAAACATCAGATCACTGTTTAATGATTCAGACTATCGAGCCTCTTCACACACAATCCAATTTACTGTGACATTAAATAACTAGTTAAATCCTCAATTTCTTCAAGCCTTTATGAACTCACTGTAGTCTGAAGAGGGCACAATTTAATTGCAGAGTCTCAGATGGCTTTAACATGTTTAATAAAACATTTGTACTAAAGAACTGCAAAGAATAGGCACCAATATTTGTTGGCACAAATGCAGAAAACACCAAATATTTCCTACACAGAAGCTTTGTGGCTCCAACATTTTCTATCAAGTCAGTTCTAATAAAATGTGAAGAACGACAACTTTTCATCTAATTTCAGATTTAAAATGTTGAATACAATTAATTATTTAAATCAGAAGCAACAGAAAACCACAACAACAACAGTGGCACACCATTTTTTAAATGAAAATTTCTTAAAAATATTACACTAAAAAGTCATTCCATTGTACTTGTTGCTAGCAATATTTATGTTTTTTGCAGTTTATCCCTTTTTGGCAATATTTATATTTAATTTTAAAACATTGGCTTTAATATACCTACTCCAACTGTACTTCTCTTACATTTTATTATTGCTTAAGTGTTTAAGCTATCACTTACAGTCACTCAGGCAAATACTTGTAGTGTTTCGACTTCATGCTAATTCATAAGTGGAATGAAAGAGACAATAAAAATCGATAGCTGTGGTGCTTTTAAGTGTTTAAGGTACCACCTATACTCACCTAAAGCACTTTCATAGTTTTGCTTGATACTTAAATCCACAAACATAAGGAGAAATCGAACAACTGCATAAAGATATCTCTGACATTTAACTATGTTTGGACTTGATAAGCCATTAAAAATTAAAATCAGACATTAATGGGCTATTAAACTTCCTTGACATTTTCAGGGGCAGTCAGTGGTCCTGTGTGGGGGCTTTGCTGCTACAGATTCTAAATCCTACCTATTTTTTTTGCCCATGAGTGAATGGCAAGATGACCAAATAGTTAACTACTGTAAGTAAATTACTAAACATTACCATTACTGTCTACTTACCAGCAAAAGCAAAACCAAAGATCTGTTCACTCTGTGTAACAAAAGACAAAGAACAAAAATACAGGCTCAGACAACTCCAATCAGCATTAGAGTCAATACTTCATCACTCTCTGTAGTCAAAAAGCTTCCGGAAACTTCTTTGTTAAACACAGCTGGAATACAAACAACACTCTCCTCTGTTTTCTTTTTCCTGCACCCTAATAAAGATTATCATCTTCATAAAGGTAATATGTAGTTTTATCCATTTGCAATAAGCCACACAAGTTTCTTAGTCATGTAATGCTCCAAAATTTAGGTTCGATTACTTAAGAGAGTAGATATCATAACCAATGATTTGCAACACCTAGCACTGCACACTTTATCAAATGGTGATGTCACAATTTAAAAGTAGGCAACAATCACAAATGATGGCTTGTATGGAATGTTTGTAGGCTTTAACATTTGAGGTGGCCTGAATTCAAATTCTATTAAAACAATAAAAACAAACAGAGTCTATAAACTTACACCAAGATGTACTGCTACAATAACTTACTGTAAATATTATATGGTCCAACAAAACCCACACACAGGTTAGAGCAGACAGTTTCAGGCCACCTACTTAAAATTTATGCACATCACATGTTCCTTAATCCCCAAAGTTCTCAAATCCCTGTTTCTGTGTGTACTTACCTGGGACAACAGTACATCATACTATCTGGGCACACAGAAACAGGGATTTGAGATCCGTTAACATAAAGTAAACAATACTTTACTCAGTATGACTTTTGGCAAAATGAGAAATTGGAGATGGATGGTTCCTACAAATTTCAGTCACATTTGGGGTATGTTTAATACACAGCCATAAGCACTCCACTAAATCTAGGACGTACTTATAATGGCAGATTTAAAGGCCTAATTAAAAATGTAGTATGGTAAATGGACTGGTTCTTATATAGCGCTTTTCTACTCTTCTGAGCACTCAAAGCGCTTTATAAACTTGTACATTCACCCATTGCACAAGCACATTCTCCTAAGTGCTTCCTAACTGACATTCACACATTCATACTCTGATGGACGCATCAGCAGCAGCTTGGGGTTAGTACTTTGCCCAAGATATTTGGCATGCAGAGTAGGGGAAGCCAGGAATCGAACCACAACCTTCCGATCAGTAGATGACCTGCTCTACCACCTGAGCTACAGCCACCCCTATGTACGATGTAATTCTTTGTAGTCTGTATCTTGCTTTTGATTTTTTCCAGTCATCAACAAAATCTTTAATTAAAAGA
>NW_020328663.1:0-15322 GCF_001858045.2 Oreochromis niloticus
ACAGCAGCTGTTGAAGAGAAGTGTTCAAGATGAATCTTGGCAGAGTGAGAGAGAGCTCGTTAGGCAGGCAGGTGTGAGCCTGGTTGCTATAGTGACTGACCAGGGGCTCCATACACACGCACACAGACATGCACCTCACTTTTGCTGCTTAAAATGAACAGAAAAGTCAGGCCGAAACAAATCGCCCAAATGAAAAGTACAGTCGTATTGACCAAATTCTTTCACCGTGAGCGGCAGCAATGTCCTAGTCTACCTAATTCTCAGTTTTCATGCTGTGGAGTTTATTATATGGATGTGACAGTGTAAAGACACCATGCTCTTCTGATTTTCAAACGAACCTTCTGAGCCATTTTAACATTGAGTCTATGGAGAGTTGGAGGAGGAGGCTGTGCTTTGGTGACATTTATGAAAGAACATAACACCTAGTACAATAGTAAACACATTGGATGAAAGAGGACAGCGATGGCTACGTTTTGAGGGTAAAATCATACCTGTAGACAAACGCTCGTGACACAGCAGCAGTTTTAAAAAAGATTTTAAGATTAATTTTTTCGCTCCTCTCACTCTAGCAGTTCAGCTGTCTCACTCTAGCCCCAACATTCCGTCCCATACACACCCATTATAAACTCTGAAACGGCTGAAAAACATCATGAAACTTAAACTGGAACTGAAGAAAAAGTATAAAGATATTGAAAAGATAAATACAAGTTGAATAGTTGAATGTCTTGTCTTCGTTTTAAAGTTTGAATGGTGGCTCTATGTCAACGTATGTTGAAGTAGATACAGTTTAAAGAAGTAAGTTGAATGAGGATTTGAAGGGTCTCCCCATTGAATACATGGGAAATTTTGTTGAAAAAAGTTGAATAAAATTAAAAATATAAATGTTATAAATGAAAAAATAGAAGCAGTCATGTCCAAAAGAAGAGGAATCTAACGGTGTTTGAATGGTTTTTCTAAGTTGAACGGTTTTGAAGGAGATAGACACAAAAAACGTACGGAATATATAATAAATAATAATAGAAAGTGCATTTTCTGAAGAAACTGCAGTGTGAATGCTTGAATCTGAATGTATGCACTGAAATGAATTAATTGCTGAATTTTAAGTTAAAAATGTTGAATGAGATGAAAATACAGAAATTTGCACCTGAAAACAAAAGCTGAAACTGCTAAAAGCTGACACACAGAGAAGTAGTTGAAAAAGCTGAAAATGTTTTAAATGTAAATTAGAAAAACCTAAAAATGAGAAAAGACTATTTAGAGTCAGAAAACATCTGAATGAATATTAAAAGTTCATATTCTTTGAATCACTGAATGACTAAATGTGATCCTCCACTTGGATCCACACAGTTTAAAAAGTTTATCTCTGGCTTTGAAAGACATGCTGTTGGAAAGAAGAACGATGGCGCGTTTTGAGGGTAAAATGATGGCTGTAGAGCAAACACTGTGGACACAGCAGCAGTTGAAAGAGAAGTGTTTAAGATGAATCTTGGCAGAGTGAGGGACAGAGCTCGTTAGGCAGGCAGGTGTGAGCCTGGTTGCATAGTGACTGCACCCAATGGCCCATACACACACAGACATGCACCTCACTTTTGCTGCTTAAAATGAACAGAAAAGTCAGGCCGAAACAAATTGCTCCCAATGAAAAGTACAGGTCCTATTGACAAATTCTTTCACCGTGAGCGGCAGCAATGTCCAGTCTACCTAATTCTCAGTTTTCATGCCTGTGGAGTTTATTATATGGACGTGGTGACAGTGTAAAACACCATGCTCTTCTGATTTCAAAGAACTTTCTGAGCCATTTTAACATTGAGTCTATGGAGGAGTTGGAGGGAGGTCTGTGCTTTGGTGACATTTATGAAAGAACCATAACACCTAGCACAATAGTAAACACATTGGATGAAAGAGGACAGCGATGGCTACGTTTTGAGGGTAAAATCATACCTGTAGAGCAAACGCTGCGGACACAGCAGCAGTTTTAAAAAATTTTAAGATTAATTTTTCGCTCCTCTCACTCTAGCAGTTGAGCTGTCTCACTCTAGCCCCAACATTCCGTCCATACACACCCATTATAAACGCTGAAACGGCTGAAAAACATCATGAAACTTAAACTGGAACTGAAGAAAAAGTATAACAGATATTGAAAAGATAAATACAAGTTGAATAGTTGAATGTCTTGTCTTCGTTTTAAAGTTTGAATGGTAGCTCTATGTCAACGTATGTTGAAGTAGATACAGTTTGAAAATGAGTAAGTTGAATGAGGATTTGAAGGGTCTCCCCATTGAAATACATGGGAAATTTTTGTTGAAAAAGTTGAATAATTTTAAAAATATAAATGTTATAATGAGAAAATAGAAGCAGTCGTGTCCAAAAGAAGAGGAATCTAACGGTGTTTGAATGGTTTTTCTAAGTTGAACGGTTTTGAAGGAGATAGAGTACAAAAAACGTACGGAATATAAAATAGAATAAGATAGAAGAACATACTGTGAATGCTTTTACAAGCATTCACACTAATAAATAATAAATTAGAAGAACAATACTGTGAATGCTTTTACAAGCATTCACACTAACTAGAAAGTGCATTTTCTGAAGAAACTGCAGTGTGAATGCTTGAATCTGAATATGCACTGAAAGAATTAATTGCTGAATTTTAAGTTAAAAATGTTGAATGAGATGAAAATACAGAAATTTGCACCTGAAAACAAAGTGCTGAACTGCTAAAAGCTGACAAGCAGGAAGAAGTTGGAAAAGAGCTGAAAATGTTTTAAATGTAAATTAGAAAAATAAGTAATGAGAAAAGAAATTTAGAGTCAGAAAACATCTGAATGAATATTAAAAGTTCATATTCTTTGAATGACTGAATGACTAAAATGTGATCCCTCCACTTGGATCCACACAGTTTAAAGCTTTACATCTCTGAGCTTTGAAAGACACTGTTGGAAAGAGAAGAACGATGGCGACGTTTTGAGGGTAAAATGATGTCTGTAGAGCAAACACTGTGGACACAGCAGTAGTTGAAAGAGAAGTGTTTAAGATGAATCTTGGCACAGTGAGAGAGAGAGAGCTCATTAGGCAGGCAGGTGTGAGCCTGGTTGCTATAGTGACTGAGCCAGGGGCTCCATACACACGCACAGACATGCACCTCACTTTTGCTGCTTAAAATGAACAGAAAAGTCAGGCCAAACAAATCTTCCCAAATGAAAAGTACAGGTCCTATTGACGAAATTCTTTCACCGTGAGCGGCAGCAATGTCCAGTCTACCTAATTCTCAGTTTTCATGCCTGTGGAGTTTATTATATGGACGTGGTGACAGTGTAAAACACCATGCTCTTCTGATTTTCAAACGAACCTTCTGAGCCATTTTAACATTAGAGTCTATGGAGGAGTTGGAGGGAGGAGGCTGTGCTTTGGTGACATTTATGAAAGAACCATAACACCTAGTACAATAGTAAACACATTGGATGAAAGAGGACAGCGATGGCTACGTTTTGAGCGTAAAATCATACCTGTAGAGCAAACACCGTGGACACAGCAGCAGTTTAAAAAATATTTTCAGATTAATTTTTTTGCTCCTCTCACTCTAGCAGTTGAGCTGTCTCACTCTAGCCCCAACATTCCGTCCCATACACACCCATTATAAACTCTGAAATGGGTGAAAAAACATCATGAAACTTAAACTGGAACTGAAGAAAAAGTATAACAGATATTGAAAAGATAAATACAAGTTGAATAGTTGAATGTTTGTCTTCGTTTAAAGTTTGAATGGTGGCTCTATGTCAACGTATGGAACAGATACAGTTTGAAAATGAGTAAGTTGAAGGATTTGAAGGGTCTCCCATTGAAATACATGGGAAATTTTTGTTGAAAAAAGTTGAATAAATTAAAAATATAAATGTTAAAAATGAGAAAAATAGAAGCAGTCATGTCCAAAAGAAGAGGAATCTAACGGTGTTTGAATGGTTTTTCTAAGTTGAACGGTTTTGAAGGAGATAGACTACAAAAACGTACGGAATATATAATAAAATATATAATAATAATAATAATAAAGATTAGAAGAACAATACTGTGAATGCTTTTACAAGCATTCACACTAATAACTAGAAAGTGCATTTCTGAAGAAACTGCAGTGTGAATGCTTGAATCTGAATATATGCACTGAAAGAATTAATTGCTGAATTTTAAGTTAAAAATGTTGAATGAGATGAAAAATACAGAAATTTGCACCTGAAAACCAAAGTGCTGAACTGCTAAAAGCTGACAAGCACAGAGAAGAAGTTGGAAAATAGCTGAAAATGTTTTAAATGTAAATTAGAAAAACCTAAGTAATGAGAAAAGAAAATTTAGAGTCAGAAAACATCTGAATGAATATTAAAAGTTCATATTCTTTGAATCACTGAATGACTAAAATGTGATCCCTGGATCCACACAGTTTTAAAGCTTTACATCTCTGAGCTTTGAAAGACACAGTGTTGGAAAGAGAAGAACGATGGCGACGTTTTGAGGGTAAAATGATGTCTGTAGAGCAAACACTGTGGACACAGCAGCAGTTGAAAGAGAAGTGTTTAAGATGAATCTTGGCACAGTGAGAGAGAGAGAGCTCATTAGGCAGGCAGGTGTGAGCCTGGTTGCTATAGTGACTGCACCCAATGGCTCCATACACACGCACAGACATGCACCTCACTTTTGCTGCTTAAAATGAACAGAAAAGTCAGGCCCAAACAAATCCTTCCCAAATGAAAAGTACAGGTCCTATTGACGAAATTCTTTCACCGTGAGCGGCAGCAATGTCCAGTCCACCTAATTCTCAGTTTTCATGCCTGAGGAGTTTATTATATGGACGTGGTTACAGTGTAAAAACACCATGCTCTTCTGATTTTCAAACGAACCTTCTGAGCCATTTTAACATTAGAGTCTATGGAGGAGTTGGAGGGAGGAGGCTGTGCTTTGGTGACATTTATGAAAGAACCATAACACCTAGGACAATAGTAAACACATTGGATGAAAGAGGACAGCGATGGCTACGTTTTGAGGGTAAAATCATACCTGTAGACCAAACACCGTGGACACAGCAGCAGTTTTAAAAATATTTTAAGATTTATTTTTTTGCTCCTCTCACTCTAGCAGTTGAGCTGTCTCACTCTAGCCCCAACATTCCGTCCCATACACACCCATTATAAACTCTGAAATGGGTGAAAAAACATCATGAAACTTAAACTGGAACTGAAGAAAAAGTATAATAGATATTGAAAAGATAAATACAAATTGAATAGTTGAATGTTTTGTCTTCGTTTTAAAGTTTGAATGGTGGCTCTATGTCAATGTATGTGGAAGTAGATACAGTTTAAAAATGAGTAAGTTGAATGAGGATTTGAAGGGTCTCCCCATTGAAATACATGGGAATTTTTGTTGAAAAAAGTTAAATAAAATTAAAAATATAAATGTTAAAAATGAGAAAAATAGAAGCAGTCATGTCCTAAAGAAGAGGAATCTAATGGTGTTTGAATGGTTTTTCTAAGTTGAACGGTTTTGAAGGAGATACAGTACAAAAAACGTACGGAAGAATAAAATATAATAATAAAGATTAGAAGAACAATACTGTGAATGCTTTTACAAGCATTCACACTAATAAGATTAGAAGAACAATACTGTGAATGCTTTTACAAGCATTCACACTAATTAGAGTTCCAGGCTTCAAGCAGGTGTGGGTTGTAATTGTTGATCCAACAGTCCTTTGGGTCACGTTTGAGAATCAGCGCTGTTTTCTTGTTTATGTCTTGGAGGCATTGCTCATACTCATTCATTGTCAAGTTGCATCGTGACAGAATCTGCACATTAGAGTCTATGGTGAGGGAAGCAGTTTCAGGTTCCTTCAGCAGGTTCAACAAAGGTCTGAGTTTGGCTTTTGCAGCTTCAGTGTCTGAATCCTCATCCTTTCTCACAATCATTGTTCTTGTGGCTGGTGGTTTTGGAAACCCAAATCTACAACCAGAGTTCACACTCTTAAAGCATGTTTTTGTGTGGTTTTTGCTGTGCTTTTGTAGTTCAGCGACTTTTTTGTGCAGTTCAGGTTGTTTTTCTGGATCAGGGAGCTTAGCTGAGATGTATCTGTCCACAAAGTCACAGACAGTTTGGTCATCATCCACATCTACTTCTACCTTTTCTCGAATCCACAGCAACATGTGTATATGCGGACTACCTCTGTGCTGGAACTCAACTCTGTAAAAGTAATCAATGATTTCACCAAGGGGGTGTGCAGGAGAAAAAAGCAAATCTCTGAACAAAGCCTCAACACGCTTATCAAACATTCGCATGGTGGTTACTGGATTTGATCTTAGAATTTCACACTTTTCTGACCAGTCCAGGGCTTCAAAATCAACCTCTTCACCTTGCTGTCTCTTTATTGCTTGAATCACTTCAGGCCATCTCATCTCAGCAGCAGAGAAAGTGACAAAGAACTGAGGTGTTCCTATTTGACGAACCATACTGAATAGATCTTTGGTGGTTTTCTGCCAGTAAGCTGGGGTTCCTCTGAGTGGCTGCATAAATCTGATTGCATCTTTATTTCTTACCAGCTTCTCTACTTCTGTCTTACTTTGTAACATTCCTGATGTGATTTTGCGTCCATCTTTGGTCATAGTTTTACCTTTCCTTAGCTGTATTGTCATGCTGGAATTAGCCAAGTGTATTTCAGTAACAAACTGTGAGAAAAACAGGTAATTTGTGTCTTTAGCAAATCTTGCATCAATGTTGAAAAGCCTTGACTTGAAGTAAGCACTCGGTGTGAGTTTAAGACGTCTCTTTTCATCCAGTGTATTCTGACCAGTAGGAAACTGCACAGGAAATGCCATGGCTTCCAAATGAGGAGTTCTGAAGAAGCTAACAGGATTGTTTCTTTCTGCAGGCGCCACACAATATGTGTTATCAGTGAAACAGAGAATCTCTTCTGAAATGTCTACAGGCTGCAGACAACTTTCTAGAGCAAAACCTCCATTGTTCAAATCACTTTCTGGTTCCTCTGGATTTTGTTCCTCTGGTTGTTCATCACAGGATTGCATATCAATATCTTGTTCACTTTCAGATTCACTTTCGCACAAAAGGGCATCTTTTTCATAGTTGTCAATTTCCATTAAATCTGCTTCATCATAATCATCACTTCCCATGCTGGCTTCATCACTGCTGTCATCATCAGGTAACGTTGGATCACAAAGCAATGCGTCGTCTCTGATAACAATATCTGTGTACTGCGGATGAATCTGTTTGAGTTTATGCAGGGCTTGGATCAGTTTAGACCAGGTGACAGTCTGGAACAGCTGATGGCCTTTGTAGCACAGTCGTCTTTTAAGCTTGATCCTCATTATCTGTGATTGGTTTCTGAGCCGAGGCAAACAGTCAACTGTTTGTTGGACCTCAGATGGTACACACACCACATTACCACGTACGAGTCTTTGTCTACCTTTTGGAAGTGGAATAATCTTTGCAAATGGTATGCATTTGGCAATCAGATGTCTCTCCAGAATGTTGAGATCACACAGTTCAGCTGGGATATCCTGCAGTTCTAAACCATTGACAGCAGCAAGCCTTGGCATGCGTCCACTTTTCAGGGAACTGTGACACGTGTGACAGATATACTCTTTTTTTCTCAACAGGAAAGCTGCACTGATCATTACATGCTTCATCACACATATGAACAAATTTACCAGTTAGACACTGCTGAGCTACAGTTTGGTGTTTTGAGTAATTGTTTCTTTTGCAGATTTTCACCTGATTAGGAAAAGAAGCTTTTAGACAAACAGTACAAACATAAGATGGTGCTAACTTAATGTTTGATCTGAAACGAGATATGGCCTCATTCATTAAAGTGTTATCTGGATGACACTGTAAACTCTCAGCTGGTCGATGCATCTGACGATATTTTCGTTTTATGTTCATTGCACATCTGATATTATGCATCTGTCTGAAACAAAAAACGTTCCAATATTTTACTCTCATTCGTTCTCTCATATTGTCCTTGTGTTGCTGCTGAAATTGTCTCTTTTCTCCATAACGTTTAGTCATGTAAGATTGTTTTTTCTGTTTAAATTCTTCGCTTTCTTTATATAGGTTATATACATATGTCCTCATGTAAGCTTTATGTTTCTCTCTGAATCCAGCACAAGTTCTGTATATTCGTCTTATACGCTCCTTCTGCTTATCTCTGAATATGGGATTGTCTTTATATGTCCTTATGACACGTTCTCTTTTTCTCTCCCTAATTTTAGCACTTTCTCTATACATCTTTCTCAAATGTTCTCTCTGTTTATCCCTATATGTAGCATTTAATTTATACAGTTGATTTTGTGACAGGATCATTAGACTTCCTAGTTGAGTTTTTTTTCTTTGTCTTGAAGCTTTCATCAAACGTGTACATCTGCCTTTCTTTCATCTTCTGATTTTCCTTTTGTTGTGGTCGTTTCTGTTGGGTCAATAATCTTCTCCTCATTTTTTGCCTTTCCTGTTTATTACGTTTCAGCAGTTTATCTGAGAGTTCTTCTGTTATCTTAGTTGAACAGGAGGCAGTGTTTGAATCATTCTGAGGAACAGAATCTGGTGTTAACGGAGTTTCTCTCACAGAAGATGCAGAGGTTTCCTTTTCAAAATAATCAGAAGGATGATGGTTGTTTCTGGGCAGCTGTCTCATTTGAAGAATCAGCTCTGGATGACATTACTTCACTGGTTAAATTGTTGGTCACGGGTTTCCGTGTCTGCTCAGTGTATATTTCGGGGTTTAATTCATGAACACGTTCATTTAAAGCTGGTGCACTTGCAGCTGTTTCTCTGTATTCGGTGGTCTGATTAGCATCTCTTTGGTCAGCAGCGTTTACACTGTGAAACTCGACGGGCTGTAGCTCATAAGTGCAGGTTGGTGCGATGCTAAGCATTCGGTACAAGTGTTTGATCCTGTCAATCATGTCATTAAGACGTGTGAATTTCAGCATAACCGCAGTTCCACCACTTACAGCTAGCGACAATGGCATTCCTGTAGACTTACGTGGGTGAGGGTCAAAATATGCATATTCACCAGAAGTCAGTCTGCAAACTGCGATGACTGTTCCTCCCATGACTAGCAAAGCGTAACGAATGTCTGAAACCAAACACTGTAGTCCCTGTTCAAGACTCGGAAGATGATCTGTACCATCAAATGTGCCATAACGAGCAAACTGAGACATGTCCACTTGATACTCTTGTCTGCGGCTGGTGACCACTGTGGGAAGCTCATCAGTGGCTAGAAACACCCTGTTCACAACCTCTTTCTGGCATCTGAATGCATGGCATGGCCTTTGTCCAACACACGGTTAAGATCTGCTCTCGTGATGAATTCATCCTCGTGTAAGAATGACAGGAAAACCAAACTGTTAGCCATGCATTGCTGATTCCGGTACTTTCCATACTTAGCAGAGGCCTGGCTTCGAGACGCACAGATGCTACTCACTTGTGGACGACTTTCACGGTTTGTAACCTGTACATGAGATGGTCCTGGAGCTTCTCCATCACGCTGCGTTTGCACAGTTACCTGCGGTTCAGTCTGGATTACCTGCTGTACTTTAGCCTTTGGCACAGACACGGATTGAAAATCTCTCTTTACCACATCTGCATAAGACACTGTGGCTGTCTGAACTCTGCTCTGCACTTCAGGACTGGGAATACCTGTACCAGACACCTTTACCTGCTCACCGCTGAGAGAAACATTTACCTGTTCTTTCTCCTTCTGTCGTCTAAGCTTCTGGGACTGTGACCTTTGACCTTTCCGTGGCATTTTATTGAAGTACAAACAGATATGAACACAACTCAACTTGGAAATGCTGAAAACGGATTACTATTTAATCTGAGAAATGTAAGAGTATTCAAATGTTGTTATAAATGTAATAGATGTAAAAGGCTGGCTTTGTTCCGAACACAATATAAAGAATATTCAAAGTTCTCTAAAAAAAAACTTGGGTCAGTTTTATTGTAGTATTTTCAAAAACTATATTTTTTTAACCAGACTGGTTAATGATTAGATCTATATTTGTGTAAAGGGATATGTAGAAATCACAACAATCTACAGGGTATAATAAACTCTTTTAAGTAGACTTTGGTCTTAATCTTTCAGATATCTAAGATTTTAAGCAAATATAAAGAGCTGTGGTGATCAGATGACAGGCGATGAGGATCTTTCAGCTGGATGTTCTGCAGCAGTCAGGAAACGGGAAGTCTGGGTCCTCGGGCAGATTCTCGACCACAATACGAACACTTACAATGACTAACAGAAAGGTGTTTGTCCTTAAATAATAATAGTATAAACCAACTGTTCTCAAATGTTATCTCCAATGAAAAACTAGCAAAAGGTATTTGAAGAAATCAAATTAAATATTTATGTGAATATAGCACTCTGAAAATATGTATTACAGTATAATAAGATTATCTTATCCAAATAAACCTCAGAATTTATCAAAGTAATTGCAACTGTAAGCCAAATAATCAGTGTTTATTCCAAAGTGTTACAAATGTACAAATAAAAATTACAAATATAGGGCTGCGTAAATAATTTCTACTCTGTTTTACTGTACTTTTAATATACTACTGTATAGTCAACTTTCTACTTGTAATTTCCAGCAAAAAGACTGGATGTGAGAGAGTTTAACGACAGGAAAGAAGGAGCAGTGAGAGCAGAGATCTCTCAGAATTCTGTAACAGATAGATGAAGTACTGGTAACTTCAATTTCCCAAAATGGGCCATGTCAAAACTTGATTATTCCAGTCAAAAATTCCAGTCAAAATTTGATTCCAGTTAAAAACGTGATTTTTGATAACTTAGAGCTTGTGGGATAGAGTGAAGCAAGATAGAACGTCTTGTCAAAATAGATAGAGTGGGTAGAGTGATAGGACAGACTGAATGGCTTGTTAATGATAGAGGGAGAGAGCTTCTGCAGCAGGTCACCTGTAAGACACAAAGAGACAGGAATTAGGCATATTTCCAATAAGCTTGGCTTTACCACTTTCTTCAGACTATAAGGTGAACTTAAAATCCTGTCATTTTCTCAAAAATCAACAGTGTGCCTTATGTATTGATTCTGGTTGTGCCTACTGACCTCGAACTGGATTTGTGTGGTACACAGGGCTCAAACTTCTGTCAAAATGTTTTAGTACAACTTCGGTAAGCTATGAAGCTGCAGCGCTTGATAGACTGTCGGAACATGACAGCTACCATAGTCAGGAGCCTCATGGAGTAATACGTACTGTGCTTCATCATAATATTATGTGTGTATGTATAAGGACCTAGCACCTGTTAAAAGACATGCTTACGAAACAGGGTTCAATCTAATCAACCCATCAAGAATTTGATGGATTTGTGGAAGAGAGAAAAATTGAAACATAAGTGTATTGTTTTTATTTTATGTTACAACTGGACAATGTTGAGTGTTATTGTGAATGAGTTAAAGTTTCACTTAACTGTGTTGTTTGGCTTAATTCACCTTATAGTCTGAAAAATACAGTACATATAGGGCTTTACACACTGAAAAGTACATTATTGGACTGAACTGAATAAAAATGGTTTAAAAAAAAATGGTGGTGGAACTGTTGTAAGGACATTCTGAATTCTATTAGCACAATAAAAACAAACAGAACAAAATTAAACTACCATGTGCTGCTACAATAACTTGCAGTAAATCTTATATGGTCCAACAAAGCCCACACACTGAGGTTAAAGCAGACAGTTTCAGGCCACCTGCTTTAAAAACTTTACATCCAATCAACTCAAATGTAAGCCACGTCACATGTTTCAAAATCCCCAAAGTTCTCTCATCCCTGTTTCTGTGTGTACTTACCTGGGACAACAGTATATGATAATATCTAGAGAGCCGTTAACATAAAAATAAACAATAATTTAAGCAGTCTGACTTTTGGCAAAATGTGAAATTTGGAGATGGATGGTTCCTGCTTACACATTTCTACATATTTCGGTCACATTAGAGGCATGTTTAATACATAGCGATAAACACACCACTAAATCTATGATAAACTTATCAAAGTCGATATTAAGGCCTAATTAGCTAAATGTATTATGATGATAATTTCTTTGTAGATCATTTAATGATAAACAAACAAATGTTGTATCTGATGTTTTAAGGAAGGTCTTTGGTGGAGTTTCTTCCATTTCTTCAGAAACATGACTTTCAGATAGTTCATCTTTTGTAAATGTGGGAAAGATTTTGTAAAAAACCCCCAAACAAACAAAAAAAACAACAACACAGTGTTGTTAAAAAATATCTGTCCCTTTACAAATATCTTATATTTTCATCACACTTCCATTTTAAAAAAAAAATCATCAACACAAATTTAATTTTTTTTTTACAAAATAATAACACTAGCACTAACCCAGTGAAGTAATCTATTAAGGGAAAGAAGCTTTTGAAATCCACAAGGTACTACGTGAAGAAAATTGTCTCTGAACTATTAATCATGAGCTACTCTAATGTGAATCAAGGTCAGAAAGATCTGTAAGTCTGCAAAGGTTTATTTATGAGAATCTGACGACTCTTGATGATCACCAAGAGCTGTGCTGACTCACTGCACTAAATTGAATCTTATATAGCGAGAGAAACATTTCAGAAACACCAGCATTAAAATCAAACATGATGCTGTTACTGTAATAGTCCACAGTTCCTTACTTCAGGACCTACATCAACTCATCAGGTCCTGAGCTTAAGTGTAATCACACTTGGGATTTGCAACAGGACATTGATCTGAAGCACACAAGTAAGTCCAACTGACTAATCAGAATCTTGACTTTGATGAAATTGAGATCCTTGAAATGATTTCAAAACACTATTTTTGACGTTAATTAAGGCAACTCTGAAATTAAAGTGGACCAAAATCCCCAGTGATGTAAATCAGTCATTACTAGTTACTATAAATGCTTGATGGTAGTTGTTGCTATCAGGGCTTTCACAGCTGGGTATTAGAGAACAGATAGCTGTGGTTTGGTTTTCTCTGCTTCATACATGAAATCATCACTTTAAACTGCTTGTATTTGTATTTATCCAGGTCATCCTTGTTAGAAGATTTGAAACATGTGACAAAAAAGCATAAACAAAATAAATCTGCAAGGAAGAAAGACTTTCCCAGCACTGTACCTCAGAAAAAACCTTTACTTACCAGACTTGAGACGATCAGATCAGCAGTCTAGACAAAGGAAACAAAACATCAGATCACTGTTTAATGATTCAGACTATCGAGCCTCTTCACACACAATCCAATTTACTGTGACATTAAATAACTAGTTAATCCTCAATTTCTTCAAGCCTTTATGAACTCACTGTAGTCTGAAGAGGGCACAATTTAATTGCAGAGTCTCAGATGGCTTTAACATGTTTAATAAAACATTTGTACTAAAGAACTGCAAAGAATAGGCACCAATATTTGTTGGCACAAATGCAGAAAACACCAAATATTTCCTACACAGAAGCTTTGTGGCTCCAACATTTTCTATCAAGTCAGTTCTAATAAAATGTGAAGAACGACAACTTTTCATCTAATTTCAGATTTAAAATGTTGAATACAATTAATTATTTAATCAGAAGCAACAGAAAACCACAACACAACAGTGGCACACCATTTTTTAAATGAAAATTTTAAAATATTACACTAAAAAGTCATTCCATTGTACTTGTTGCTAGCAATATTATGTTTTTTGCAGTTTATCCCTTTTTGGCAATATTTATATTTAATTTAAAACATTGGCTTTAATATACTACTCCAACTGTACTTCTCTTACATTTATTATTGCTTAAGTGTTAAGCTATCACTTACAGTCACTCAGGCAAATACTTGTAGTGTTTCGACTTCATGCTAATTCATAAGTGAATGAAAGAGACAATAAAAATCGATAGCTGTGGTGCTTTTAAGTGTTTAAGGTACCACCTATACTACCTAAAGCACTTTCATAGTTTTGCTTGATACTTAAATCCACAAACAAGGAGAAATCGAACAACTGCATAAAGATATCTCTGACATTTAACTATGTTTGGACTGATAAGCCATTAAAAATTAAAATCAGACATTAATGGGCTATTAAACTTCCTTGACATTTTCAGGGGCAGTCATGGTCCTGTGTGGGGCTTTGCTGCTACAGATTCTAAATCCTACCTATTTGTTTTTGCCCATGAGTGAATGGCAAGATGACACAATAGTTAACTACTGTAAGTAAATTACTAAACATTACCATTACTGTCTACTTACCAGCAAAAGCAAAACAAAGATCTGTTCACTCTGTGTAACAAAAGACAAAGAACAAAAATACAGGCTCAGACAACTCCAATCAGCATAGAGTCAATACTTCATCACTCTCTGTAGTCAAAAAGCTTCCGGAAACTTCTTGTTAAACACAGCTGGAATACAAACACACTCTCCTCTGTTTTCTTTTTCCTGCACCCTAATAAAGATATCATCTTCATAAAGGTAATATGTAGTTTTATCCATTTGCAATAAGCCACACAAGTTTCTTAGTCATGTAATGCTCCAAATTTAGGTTCGATTACTTAAGAGAGTAGATATCATAACCAATGATTTGCAACACCTAGCACTGCACACTTTATCAAATGGTGATGTCACAATTTAAAAGTAGGCAAACAATCACAAATGATGGCTTGTATGGAATGTTTGTAGGCTTTAACATTTGAGGTGGCCTGAATTCAAATTCTATTAAAACAATAAAAACAAACAGAGTCTATAAACTTACCACAAGATGTACTGCTACAAATAAACTTACTGTAAATTATATGGTCCAACAAACCCACACACAGGTTAGAGCAGACAGTTTCAGGCACCTACTTAAATTTATGCCATCACATGTTCCTAATCCCAAAGTTCTCAAATCCCTGTTTCTGTGTGTACTACCTGGACAACAGTACATCATACTATCTGGGCACACAGAAACAGGATTTGAGATCCGTTAACATAAAAGTAAACAATACTTTACTCAGTATGACTTTTGGCAAAATGAGAAATTTGGAGATGGATGTTCCTACAAATTTCAGTCACATTTGGGGTATGTTTAATACACAGCCATAAGCACTCCACTAAATCTAGGACGTACTTATAATGGCAGATTTAAAGGCCTAATTAAAAATGTAGTATGGTAAATGGACTGGTTCTTATATAGCGCTTTTCTACTCTTCTGAGCACTAAAGCGTTATAAACTTGTACATTCACCCATTGCACAAGCACATTTCTCCTAAGTGTTTAACTGACTTCACACACATTCATACTCTGATGGACGCATCAGCAGCTTGGGGTTAGTACTTTG
>NW_020328664.1:0-38453 GCF_001858045.2 Oreochromis niloticus
CTAACGGTGTTTGAATGGTTTTTCTAAGTTGAACGGTTTTGAAGGAGATAGACTACAAAAACGTACGGAATATATAATAAAATATAATAATAATAATAATAAGATTAGAAGAACAATACTGTGAATGCTTTTACAAGCATTCACACTAATAACTAGAAAGTGCATTTCTGAAGAAACTGCAGTGTGAATGCTTGAATCTGAATATTGCACTGAAAAGAATTAATTGCTGAATTTTAAGTTAAAAATGTTGAATGAGATGAAAAATACAGAATTTGCACCTGAAAACCAAAGTGCTGAACTGCTAAAGCTGACAAGCACAGAGAAGAAGTTGAAAATAGCTGAAAATGTTTTAAATGTAAATTAGAAAAACCTAAGTAATGAGAAAAGAAAATTTAGAGTCAGAAAACATCTGAATGAATATTAAAAGTTCATATTCTTTGAATCACTGAATGACTAAAATGTGATCCCTCCCTTGGATCCACACAGTTTTAAAGCTTTACATCTCTGAGCTTTGAAAGACACAGTGTTGGAAAGAGAAGAACGATGGCGACGTTTTGAGGGTAAAATGATGTCTGTAGAGCAAACACTGTGGACACAGCAGCAGTTGAAAGAGAAGTGTTTAAGATGAATCTTGGCACAGTGAGAGAGAGAGAGCTCATTAGGCAGGCAGGTGTGGCCTGGTTGCTATAGTGACTGCACCCAATGGCTCCATACACACGCACAGACATCACTCACTTTTGCTGCTTAAAATGAACAGAAAGTCAGGCCCAAACAAATCTTCCCAAATGAAAGTACAGGTCCTATTGACGAAATTCTTTCACCGTGAGCGGCAGCAATGTCCAGTCCACCTAATTCTCAGTTTTCATGCTGAGGAGTTTATTATATGGACGTGGTTACAGTGTAAAAACACCATGCTCTTCTGATTTTCAACGAACCTTCTGAGCCATTTTAACATTAGAGTCTATGGAGGAGTTGGAGGGAGGAGGCTGTGCTTGGTGACATTTATGAAAGAACCATAACACCTAGGACAATAGTAAACACATTGGATGAAAGAGGACAGCGATGGCTACGTTTTGAGGGTAAAATCATACCTGTAGACCAAACACCGTGGACACAGCAGCAGTTTTAAAAATATTTTAAGATTTATTTTTTTGCTCCTCTCACTCTAGCAGTTGAGCTGTCTCACTCTAGCCCCAACATTCCGTCCCATACACACCCATTTATAAACTCTGAAATGGGTGAAAAACATCATGAAACTTAAACTGGAACTGAAGAAAAGTATAATAGATATTGAAAAGATAAATACAAATTGAATAGTTGAATGTTTTGTCTTCGTTTTAAAGTTTGAATGGTGGCTCTATGTCAATGTATGTGGAAGTAGATACAGTTTAAAATGAGTAAGTTGAATGAGGATTTGAAGGGTCTCCCATTGAAATACATGGAATTTTTGTTGAAAAAAGTTAAATAAAATTAAAAATATAAATGTTAAAAATGAGAAAAATAGAAGCAGTCATGTCCTAAAGAAGAGGAATCTAATGGTGTTTGAATGGTTTTTCTAAGTTGAACGGTTTTGAAGGAGATACAGTACAAAAAACGTACGGAAGAATAAAATATAATAATAAAGATTAGAAGAACAATACTGTGAATGCTTTACAAGCATTCACACTAATAAAGATTAGAAGAACAATACTGTGAATGCTTTACAAGCATTCACACTAATTAGAGTTCCAGGCTTCAAGCAGGTGTGGGTTGTAATTGTTGATCCAACAGTCCTTTGGGTCACGTTTGAGAATCAGCGCTGTTTTCTTGTTTATGTTTGGAGGCATTGCTCATACTCATTCATTGTCAAGTTGCATCGTGACAGAATCTGCTCTATGGTGAGGGAAGCAGTTTCAGGTTCCTTCAGCAGGTTCAACAAAGGTCTGAGTTTGGCTTTTGCAGCTTCAGTGTCTGAATCCTCATCCTTTCTCACAATCATTGTTCTTGTGGCTGGTGGTTTTGGAAACCCAAATCTACAACCAGAGTTCACACTCTTAAAGCATGTTTTTGTGTGGTTTTTGCTGTGCTTTTGTAGTTCAGCGACTTTTTTGTGCAGTTCAGGTTGTTTTTCTGGATCAGGGAGCTTAGCTGAGATGTATCTGTCCACAAAGTCACAGACAGTTTGGTCATCATCCACATCTACTTCTACCTTTTCTCGAATCCACAGCAACATGTGTATATGCGGACTACCTCTGTGCTGGAACTCAACTCTGTAAAAGTAATCAATGATTTCACCAAGGGGGTGTGCAGGAGAAAAAAGCAAATCTCTGAACAAAGCCTCAACACGCTTATCAAACATTCGCATGGTGGTTACTGGATTTGATCTTAGAATTTCACACTTTTCTGACCAGTCCAGGGCTTCAAAATCAACCTCTTCACCTTGCTGTCTCTTTATTGCTTGAATCACTTCAGGCCATCTCATCTCAGCAGCAGAGAAAGTGACAAAGAACTGAGGTGTTCCTATTTGACGAACCATACTGAATAGATCTTTGGTGGTTTCTGCCAGTAAGCTGGGGTTCCTCTGAGTGGCTGCATAAATCTGATTGCATCTTTATTTCTTACCAGCTTCTCTACTTCTGTCTTACTTTGTAACATTCCTGATGTGATTTTGCGTCCATCTTTGGTCATAGTTTTACCTTTCCTTAGCTGTATTGTCATGCTGGAATTAGCCAAGTGTATTTCAGTAACAAACTGTGAGAAAAACAGGTAATTTGTGTCTTTAGCAAATCTTGCATCAATGTTGAAAAGCCTTGACTTGAAGTAAGCACTCGGTGTGAGTTTAAGACGTCTCTTTTCATCCAGTGTATTCTGACCAGTAGGAAACTGCACAGGAAATGCCATGGCTTCCAAATGAGGAGTTCTGAAGAAGCTAACAGGATTGTTTCTTTCTGCAGGCGCCACACAATATGTGTTATCAGTGAAACAGAGAATCTCTTCTGAAATGTCTACAGGCTGCAGACAACTTTCTAGAGCAAAACCTCCATTGTTCAATCACTTTCTGGTTCCTCTGGATTTTGTTCCTCTGGTTGTTCATCACAGGATTGCATATCAATATCTTGTTCACTTTCAGATTCACTTTCGCACAAAAGGGCATCTTTTTCATAGTTGTCAATTTCCATTAAATCTGCTTCATCATAATCATCACTTCCCATGCTGGCTTCATCACTGCTGTCATCATCAGGTAACGTTGGATCACAAAGCAATGCGTCGTCTCTGATAACAATATCTGTGTACTGCGGATGAATCTGTTTGAGTTTATGCAGGGCTTGGATCAGTTTAGACCAGGTGACAGTCTGGAACAGCTGATGGCCTTTGTAGCACAGTCGTCTTTTAAGCTTGATCCTCATTATCTGTGATTGGTTTCTGAGCCGAGGCAAACAGTCAACTGTTTGTTGGACCTCAGATGGTACACACACCACATTACCACGTACGAGTCTTTGTCTACCTTTTGGAAGTGGAATAATCTTTGCAAATGGTATGCATTTGGCAATCAGATGTCTCTCCAGAATGTTGAGATCACACAGTTCAGCTGGGATATCCTGCAGTTCTAAACCATTGACAGCAGCAAGCCTTGGCATGCGTCCACTTTTCAGGAACTGTGACACGTGTGACAGATATACTCTTTTTTCTCTCAACAGGAAAGCTGCACTGATCATTACATGCTTCATCACACATATGAACAAATTTACCAGTTAGACACTGCTGAGCTACAGTTTGGTGTTTGAGTAATTGTTTCTTTTGCAGATTTTCACCTGATTAGGAAAAGAAGCTTTTAGACAAACAGTACAAACATAAGATGGTGCTAACTTAATGTTTGATCTGAAACGAGATATGGCCTCATTCATTAAAGTGTTATCTGGATGACACTGTAAACTCTCAGCTGGTCGATGCATCTGACGATATTTTCGTTTTATGTTCATTGCACATCTGATATTATGCATCTGTCTGAAACAAAAAACGTTCCAATATTTTACTCTCATTCGTTCTCTCATATTGTCCTTGTGTTGCTGCTGAAATTGTCTCTTTTCTCCATAACGTTTAGTCATGTAAGATTGTTTTTCTGTTTAAATTCTTCGCTTTCTTTATATAGGTTATATACATATGTCCTCATGTAAGCTTTATGTTTCTCTCTGAATCCAGCACAAGTTCTGTATATTCGTCTTATACGCTCCTTCTGCTTATCTCTGAATATGGGATTGTCTTTATATGTCCTTATGACACGTTCTCTTTTTCTCTCCCTAATTTTAGCACTTTCTCTATACATCTTTCTCAAATGTTCTCTCTGTTTATCCCTATATGTAGCATTTAATTTATACAGTTGATTTTTGTACAGACTCCTTTTCTGTCTGTGATCAGGATCATTAGACTTCCTAGTTGAGTTTTTTTTCTTTGTCTTGAAGCTTTCATCAAACGTGTACATCTGCCTTTCTTTCATCTTCTGATTTTCCTTTTGTTGTGGTCGTTCTGTTGGGTCAATAATCTTCTCCTCATTTTTTGCCTTTCCTGTTTATTACGTTTCAGCAGTTTATCTGAGAGTTCTTCTGTTATCTTAGTTGAACAGGAGGCAGTGTTTGAATCATTCTGAGGAACAGAATCTGGTGTTAACGGAGTTTCTCTCACAGAAGATGCAGAGGTTTCCTTTTCAAAATAATCAGAAGGATGATGGTTGTTTCTGGGAGCAGCTGTCTCATTTGAAGAATCAGCTCTGGATGACATTACTTCACTGGTTAAATTGTTGGTCACGGGTTTCCGTGTCTGCTCAGTGTATATTTCGGGGTTTAATTCATGAACACGTTCATTTAAAGCTGGTGCACTTGCAGCTGTTTCTCTGTATTCGGTGGTCTGATTAGCATCTCTTTGGTCAGCAGCGTTTACACTGTGAAACTCGACGGGCTGTAGCTCATAAGTGCAGGTTGGTGCGATGCTAAGCATTCGGTACAAGTGTTTGATCCTGTCAATCATGTCATTAAGACGTGTGAATTTCAGCATAACCGCAGTTCCACCACTTACAGCTAGCGACAATGGCATTCCTGTAGACTTACGTGGGTGAGGGTCAAAATATGCATATTCACCAGAAGTCAGTCTGCAAACTGCGATGACTGTTCCTCCCATGACTAGCAAAGCGTAACGAATGTCTGAAACCAAACACTGTAGTCCCTGTTCAAGACTCGGAAGATGATCTGTACCATCAAATGTGCCATAACGAGCAAACTGAGACATGTCCACTTGATACTCTTGTCTGCGGCTGGTGACCACTGTGGGAAGCTCATCAGTGGCTAGAAACACCCTGTTCACAAACCTCTTTCTGGCATCTGAATGCATGGCATGGCCTTTGTCCAACACACGGTTAAGATCTGCTCTCGTGATGAATTCATCCTCGTGTAAGAATGACAGGAAAACCAAACTGTTAGCCATGCATTGCTGATTCCGGTACTTTCCATACTTAGCAGAGGCCTGGCTTCGAGACGCACAGATGCTACTCACTTGTGGACGACTTTCACGGTTTGTAACCTGTACATGAGATGGTCCTGGAGCTTCTCCATCACGCTGCGTTTGCACAGTTACCTGCGGTTCAGTCTGGATTACCTGCTGTACTTTAGCCTTTGGCACAGACACGGATTGAAAATCTCTCTTTACCACATCTGCATAAGACACTGTGGCTGTCTGAACTCTGCTCTGCACTTCAGGACTGGGAATACCTGTACCAGACACCTTTACCTGCTCACCGCTGAGAGAAACATTTACCTGTTCTTTCTCCTTCTGTCGTCTAAGCTTCTGGGACTGTGACCTTTGACCTTTCCGTGGCATTTTATTGAAGTACAAACAGATATGAACACAACTCAACTTGGAAATGCTGAAAACGGATTACTATTTAATCTGAGAAATGTAAGAGTATTCAAATGTTGTTATAAATATGTAATAGATGTAAAAGGCTGGCTTTGTTCCGAACACAATATAAAGAATATTCAAAGTTCTCTAAAAAAAAACTTGGGTCAGTTTTATTGTAGTATTTTCAAAAACTATATTTTTTTAACCAGACTGGTTAATGATTAGATCTATATTTGTGTAAAGGGATATGTAGAAATCACAACAATCTACAGGGTATAATAAAACTCTTTTAAGTAGACTTTGTCTTAATCTTTCAGATATCTAAGATTTTAAGCAAATATAAAGAGCTGTGGTGATCAGATGACAGGCGATGAGGACTCTTCAGCTGGATGTTCTGCAGCAGTCAGGAAACGGGAAGTCTGGGTCCTCGGGGCAGATTCTCGACCACAATACGAACACTTACAATGACTAACAGAAAGGTGTTTGTCCTTAAATAATAATAGTATAAACCAACTGTTCTCAAATGTTATCTCCAATGAAAAACTAGCAAAAGGTATTTGAAGAAATCAAATTAAATATTTATGTGAATATAGCACTCTGAAAATATGTATTACAGTATAATAAGATTATCTTATCCAAATAAACCTCAGAATTTATCAAAGTAATTGCAACTGTAAGCCAAATAATCAGTGTTTATTCCAAAGTGTTACAAATGTACAAATAAAAATTACAAATATAGGGCTGCGTAAATAATTTCTACTCTGTTTTACTGTACTTTTAATATACTACTGTATAGTCAACTTTCTACTTGTAATTTCCAGCAAAAAGACTGGATGTGAGAGAGTTTAACGACAGGAAAGAAGGAGCAGTGAGAGCAGAGATCTCTCAGAATTCTGTAACAGATAGATGAAGTACTGGTAACTTCAATTTCCCAAAAATGGGGCCATGTCAAAACTTGATTATTCCAGTCAAAACTTGATTCCAGTCAAAATTTGATTCCAGTTAAAAACGTGATTTTTGATAACTTAGAGCTTGTGGGATAGAGTGAAGCAAGATAGAACGTCTTGTCAAAATAGATAGAGTGGGTAGAGTGATAGGACAGACTGAATGGCTTGTTAATGATAGAGGGAGAGAGCTTCTGCAGCAGGTCACCTGTAAGACACAAAGAGACAGGAATTAGGCATATTTCCAATAAGCTTGGCTTTACCACTTTCTTCAGACTATAAGGTGAACTTAAAATCCTGTCATTTTCTCAAAAATCAACAGTGTGCCTTATGTATTGATTCTGGTTGTGCCTACTGACCTCGAACTGGATTTGTGTGGTACACAGGGCTCAAACTTCTGTCAAAATGTTTTAGTACAACTTCGGTAAGCTATGAAGCTGCAGCGCTTGATAGACTGTCGGAACATGACAGCTACCATAGTCAGGAGCCTCATGGAGTAATACGTACTGTGCTTCATCATAATATTATGGTGTGTATGTATAAGGACCTAGCACCTGTTAAAAGACATGCTTACGAAACAGGGTTCAATCTAATCAACCCATCAAGAATTTGATGGATTTGTGGAAGAGAGAAAAATTGAAAACATAAGTGTATTGTTTTTTATTTTATGTTACAACTGGACAATGTTGAGTGTTATTGTGAATGAGTTAAAGTTTCACTTAACTGTGTTGTTTGGCTTAATTCACCTTATAGTCTGAAAAATACAGTACATATAGGGCTTTACACACTGAAAAGTACATTATTGGACTGAACTGAATAAAAATGGTTTAAAAAAAAATGGTGGTGGAACTGTTGTAAGGACATTCTGAATTCTATTAGCACAATAAAAACAAACAGAACAAAATTAAACTACCATGTGCTGCTACAATAACTTGCAGTAAATCTTATATGGTCCAACAAAGCCCACACACTGAGGTTAAAGCAGACAGTTTCAGGCCACCTGCTTTAAAAACTTTACATCCAATCAACTCAAATGTAAGCCACGTCACATGTTTCAAAATCCCCAAAGTTCTCTCATCCCTGTTTCTGTGTGTACTTACCTGGGACAACAGTATATGATAATATCTAGAGAGCCGTTAACATAAAAATAAACAATAATTTAAGCAGTCTGACTTTTGGCAAAATGTGAAATTTGGAGATGGATGGTTCCTGCTTACACATTTCTACATATTTCGGTCACATTAGAGGCATGTTTAATACATAGCGATAAACACACCACTAAATCTATGATAAACTTATCAAAGTCGATATTAAGGCCTAATTAGCTAAATGTATTATGATGATAATTTCTTTGTAGATCATTTAATGATAAACAAACAAATGTTGTATCTGATGTTTTAAGGAAGGTCTTTGGTGGAGTTTCTTCCATTTCTTCAGAAACATGACTTTCAGATAGTTCATCTTTTGTAAATGTGGGAAAGATTTTGTAAAAAAACCCCCAAACAAACAAAAAAAACAACAACACAGTGTTGTTAAAAAAATATCTGTCCCTTTACAAATATCTTATATTTTCATCACACTTCCATTTTAAAAAAAAAAATCATCAACACAAATTTAATTTTTTTTTTACAAAAATAATAACACTAGCACTAACCCAGACAGTGAAGTAATCTATTAAGGGAAAGAAGCTTTTGAAATCCACAAGGTACTACGTGAAGAAATAATTGTCTCTGAACTATTAATCATGAGCTACTCTAATGTGAATCAAGGTCAGAAAGATCTGTAAGTCTGCAAAGGTTTATTTATGAGAATCTGACGACTCTTGATGATCACCAAGAGCTGTGCTGACTCACTGCACTAAATTGAATCTTATATAGCGAGAGAAACATTTCAGAAACAACACCAGCATTAAAATCAAACATGATGCTGTTACTGTAATAGTCCACAGTTCCTTTACTACTTCAGGACCTACATCAACTCATCAGGTCCTGAGCTTAAGTGTAATCACACTTGGGATTTGCAACAGGACATTGATCTGAAGCACACAAGTAAGTCCAACTGACTAATCAGAATCTTGACTTTGATGAAATTGAGATCCTTGAAATGATTTCAAAACACTATTTTTGACGTTAATTAAGGCAACTCTGAAATTAAAGTGGACCAAAATCCCCCAGTGATGTAAATCAGTCATTACTAGTTACTATAAATGCTTGATGGTAGTTGTTGCTATCAGGGCTTTCACAGCTGGGTATTAGAGAACAGATAGCTGTGGTTTGGTTTTCTCTGCTTCATACATGAAATCATCACTTTAAAACTGCTTGTATTTGTATTTATCCAGGTCATCCTTGTTAGAAGATTTGAAACATGTGACAAAAAAGCATAAACAAAATAAATCTGCAAGGAAGAAAGACTTTTCCCAGCACTGTACCTCAGAAAAAACCTTTACTTACCAGACTTGAGACGATCAGATCAGCAGTCTAGACAAAGGAAACAAAACATCAGATCACTGTTTAATGATTCAGACTATCGAGCCTCTTCACACACAATCCAATTTACTGTGACATTAAATAACTAGTTAAATCCTCAATTTCTTCAAGCCTTTATGAACTCACTGTAGTCTGAAGAGGGCACAATTTAATTGCAGAGTCTCAGATGGCTTTAACATGTTTAATAAAAACATTTGTACTAAAGAACTGCAAAGAATAGGCACCAATATTTGTTGGCACAAATGCAGAAAACACCAAATATTTCCTACACAGAAGCTTTGTGGCTCCAACATTTTCTATCAAGTCAGTTCTAATAAAATGTGAAGAACGACAACTTTTCATCTAATTTCAGATTTAAAATGTTGAATACAAATTAATTATTTAAATCAGAAGCAACAGAAAACCACAACAACAACAGTGGCACACCATTTTTTAAATGAAAATTTCTTAAAAATATTACACTAAAAAGTCATTCCATTGTACTTGTTGCTAGCAATATTTATGTTTTTTGCAGTTTATCCCTTTTTGGCAATATTTATATTTAATTTTAAAACATTGGCTTTAATATACCTACTCCAACTGTACTTCTCTTACATTTTATTATTGCTTAAGTGTTTAAGCTATCACTTACAGTCACTCAGGCAAAATACTTGTAGTGTTTCGACTTCATGCTAATTCATAAGTGGAATGAAAGAGACAATAAAAATCGATAGCTGTGGTGCTTTTAAGTGTTTAAGGTACCACCTATACTCACCTAAAGCACTTTCATAGTTTTGCTTGATACTTAAATCCACAAACATAAGGAGAAATCGAACAACTGCATAAAGATATCTCTGACATTTAACTATGTTTGGACTTGATAAGCCATTAAAAATTAAAATCAGACATTAATGGGCTATTAAACTTCCTTGACATTTTCAGGGGCAGTCAGTGGTCCTGTGTGGGGGCTTTGCTGCTACAGATTCTAAATCCTACCTATTTGTTTTTGCCCATGAGTGAATGGCAAGATGACACAAATAGTTAACTACTGTAAGTAAATTACTAAACATTACCATTACTGTCTACTTACCAGCAAAAGCAAAACCAAAGATCTGTTCACTCTGTGTAACAAAAGACAAAGAACAAAAATACAGGCTCAGACAACTCCAATCAGCATTAGAGTCAATACTTCATCACTCTCTGTAGTCAAAAAGCTTCCGGAAACTTCTTTGTTAAACACAGCTGGAATACAAACAACAACTCTCCTCTGTTTTCTTTTTCCTGCACCCTAATAAAGATTATCATCTTCATAAAGGTAATATGTAGTTTTATCCATTTGCAATAAGCCACACAAGTTTCTTAGTCATGTAATGCTCCAAAATTTAGGTTCGATTACTTAAGAGAGTAGATATCATAACCAATGATTTGCAACACCTAGCACTGCACACTTTATCAAATGGTGATGTCACAATTTAAAAGTAGGCAACAATCACAAATGATGGCTTGTATGGAATGTTTGTAGGCTTTAACATTTGAGGTGGCCTGAATTCAAATTCTATTAAAACAATAAAAACAAACAGAGTCTATAAACTTACACCAAGATGTACTGCTACAATAACTTACTGTAAATATTATATGGTCCAACAAAACCCACACACAGGTTAGAGCAGACAGTTTCAGGCCACCTACTTAAAATTTATGCCACATCACATGTTCCTTAATCCCCAAAGTTCTCAAATCCCTGTTTCTGTGTGTACTTACCTGGGACAACAGTACATCATACTATCTGGGCACACAGAAACAGGGATTTGAGATCCGTTAACATAAAAGTAAACAATACTTTACTCAGTATGACTTTTGGCAAAATGAGAAATTTGGAGATGGATGGTTCCTACAAATTTCAGTCACATTTGGGGTATGTTTAATACACAGCCATAAGCACTCCACTAAATCTAGGACGTACTTATAATGGCAGATTTAAAGGCCTAATTAAAAATGTAGTATGGTAAATGGACTGGTTCTTATATAGCGCTTTTCTACTCTTCTGAGCACTCAAAGCGCTTTATAAAACTTGTACATTCACCCATTCGCACAAGCACATTTCTCCTAAGTGCTTCCTAACTGACATTCACACACATTCATACTCTGATGGACGCATCAGCAAGCAGCTTGGGGTTAGTACTTTGCCCAAGGATATTTGGCATGCAGAGTAGGGGAAGCCAGGAATCGAACCACCAACCTTCCGATCAGTAGATGACCTGCTCTACCACCTGAGCTACAGCCACCCCTATGTACGATGATAATTTCTTTGTAGATCTGTATCTGTGCTTTTGATTTTTTCCAGTCATCAACAAAATCTTTAATTAAAAGACTAATTCAAAAAACAGTTTTCAGACAGTGACTTAATTATTGAAGGGAAAGAAGCTTTTGAAATCCACTAGGCCCTACTTGAAGACTTAATTGTACCTAAACTGCTGTTCATGAGCTGCTCTAATGTGCTGCTACAATAACCTACCAACCTCTGTAGGTCTGGAAATGTTTACACAGACTTTTCTAGGATTTGATGACTTTTGATGATCACCAATAGCTGTGCTCACTCACAGCACTAAACTGAATCTCCTATAATGAGAAACATTTCCCAGCACTGCACCTCAGACAAACCTTTACTTACCAGACTTGAGACGATCAGATCAGCAGTCTAGAGAAAGGAAACAATTCATCAGATCACTGTTTGATGATTCAGACTGTTGAGCCTTTTCACACACAATCCAATTTACTGTGACACAAATTAACTAGTAAAATCCTCAATTACTTTAAGGTGTTTTTAGTCTAAAGAAGAGATAATTGAACTGTGTGGTCTCACATGGCTATAGCAAGTGTAATAAAAGCATTATTACTACAGAAATGCAAAGAACAGGCACCAATATTTGTTGGCACAAGTGCAGGATACACCAAATATTTCCTACACAGAAGCCTTGTGGCTCCAACATTTTCTACAACAGGTCAGTTCTAATAAAGTGTGAAAAACCAAAACTTTTAATGTCCTTTCAGGTTAAAAACATTAAATACAAAGTAATTCTTTAAATCAGAAGCAAAAGAAAACCTCATCATGTTTTGGTTAGTCTGATATGAATATGCAAATCCTAAAATACATGTAAATATTAACATGTTACAATAACAGAGGTGCAGAATGTTTGTGATTAAAATGAAATGTCTTAAAATATTACACTACAAAGTCCTTTCATTGTACCAGTTGCTAGGAATATTTATGTATTTTGCAATGTCCCTTTTTGGCAACATTTCTATTTAATTTTAAAACACATTATATTCACTAAATAAGTAATAAACCAATTGGACACACTGGCTGTAATGTACCTAACAATGTCCACTCACACCTCTGGTTCTCTTCGTTTTTATTATTACTTAACTGTTAAAGCTATTACTTATACCGAGTCAGGCAAAATACTTCTACAGTGTTCTGACTTTACTGTAATACATCAGCAGAATTTGAGAGACAATATAAATCAATACCTGTGCAGCTCTTAAGTGTTTGAGCAACCACTTATACTGACTCCCCTAAAACACTTTAATTGTTTTGTCTGCTACTTAAATCCACAAACATAAGGAGAAAATGAACAACTGTATAAAGACATCTGACATTTAACTATGTTTGGATTTGATAAGCCATAAGAAATTTAAATCATACATAAATGGGCTATTAAACTTCAGGGACATTTTCAGGGACAGTCAGAGGCCCTGTGTGGGTGCTTTGCTGCTACAGGTCACAAATCTGTGTTTTTGTCAATCAGTAAATGGAAACATATCACAAAAAGTCAAACTGTATTTAAGTTGCCAAATGTGCTACGCAATGCCAGGTTTATACTGCTTCAGTTACAATCACTGTTTACTTACCAGCAAAGGCAAAACCAAAGATCTCTTTCACTCTGTGTAACAAAAGACAAAGCACAAAAATACAGAATGAGACAACTCAGATCAGCATCACAGTCAATACTGCATCACTCTGTGTAGTCCAAAAGATTCAGTACACTTCTTTGTTTACCACAGCAACAAACAACTCACCTGTTTTTTCTACACCTTATTAAAGATTACTGTCTTCATTAAGGTAATATGTGGTTTCATCCATTTGTAATAAGCCACACAAGTTTCTCAGTTATGTGATAGCTCTATTAGTTTGGTGCAGTTAGATAACACAGTAGATGTAATAAGCAATGATTTGCTACACCTAGCACTGCACACTTTACCAAATTCTGACATCACAATTTTAAAGCAGCAACAATCATAAATGAAAGCTTGGGTGATATATTTGTAGGCTTCAACATTTGAGTTGGTCTGCATTCAAATTCTGCTTCCTAAAAATATTATCACCTGCACACAGTATCATTTAGTATCATTTAATATGCTGTTGTTTTAAATATCTACATATCATATTAATAATATTAATGGCGCACTGCTGCATTTTATTTATTTGAAGGTGGCCTTTTTTATATTTCATTAATTTTTCACAATGTGAGAAGTTAAACAGAGGTGCAGGTGTAGGTTTTACTTAAAAACGAACCTGCACAAACAAGTGTTTGTTAAACAGTTCTTAAAATTTACTAAAAAACAAAAATTTCTTGTTAAGAGATGTTATTATTCTTATATTATGTGTTTTATCCTCACTCTCTCTCCCTCCTGTTAATTAACCCACAACACAGACCTCTCCTTTGAAGTTGCCGACGCAGCTGCTTCAGCAGCTAATCAGTGGTTCTAAAATGGCGGCTCATTACCTTATAACCTAAAGAATGAGGCCGTTTTAACTGACTGATTTGTGAAGAGGAGAACTAACTTCAGCTTCCCTAAGAGACTCAGAAACACTAACACACCGAATGAACCAGATACAACACAATAACTGTATTAAACAATCAAATGAACCATATTAATTTCACACTGGGCCTATAGGAGCTAGGCTAGGCGTTAGCGCTTAGGTTGTTAGGGCTAGCTTACCAAACACTCCTTTTAAATACTACAATTACAACGTTTCACTAAAAAAGCAGCCATTGTGTTACTTTAATATGACTCATACTTCGACTGGGTTTTTAAGTAACTAACAACAACTCAGTAAATCACTCAAACAGCTTATAGACATTTAATTTCAGAGAAGACAGACAGAGAAGCAGGCTTACCGGCAGGGATCGGTGAGAAAGTGGGCGGAGATGCAGGAGTGATCCGGAGACGTAAAACAAGAGGCATTCAGGGGTAGTGGGAAACTCCGGTATTAAACAAAATTGGCATTGAAAACGTGACCCTGGGACTTGGTATAAATACTATGATTTTGCACATATACTATATTCAGCAATCATAAAACTTTACAGAATTGTAATAAATTATCAATATGAATTACTGGCCTGTGATAGTGTATTAATTTGTAGGGGAAAAAAACATTTCGACCAAGGTAGAATTGAACCCACGATGTTTGGGCTGCCGACCGGTGTCATTACCAACTGCGCCACTGGGAAACACGGCGGCGGCAGCTTGGAAAAAAGGGAGATGAACTGTCAGATTTAGATCGCGGTGAGAGGCGTAAAACGCTGGTTTTTGGAGTTACACAACGTCGTGTAACTCAAACACTAGGTGGAATAGAAGTATCATTCTTGTACTGGGTGATTCAGCGGACTTTGGTGATCACGGACTGTGATTTCCATAGCTCTTTGTACCTCCGTCGCGGAGCTATGACGAGAGATGAAACGGCTTCATTTCACTGGGACTTGGTAGAAATACTATGATTTACATGAAATACTTTGACTTAGCAGAAATTCTATAATCTAGCAAAAAGCACTTCAGCATAGCAGAAATTCTATGATTGAGCAGAATTACTAGGATGTAGCACAAACACTATGATTTGGCTCAAAAACCTTTATTTTGCAGTTATATTGTGATTTGGCAGTAATACTATGCTTTGGAACAAATACCAAGATTTGGCAGAAATACAGTAATAATATAACATAGTAGAAATACTGTTATTTTGTGGAAATACTATGCTTTGGCACAAATACCATGATTTGGCAAAAATACTATGATTTAGCAGAAATACTATGATTGAGCAGAAGTACTAAGATGTAGCAGAAGTACTTTGATTCAACAGAAATACTATTATGGAGGAGTAATACTTTAACATGGGAGAGATATTGATACAGACACACAAACATACACATACACAGAGCCTAAAGGGAGCA
The DNA here is from genome assembly GCF_001858045.2 of Oreochromis niloticus. Classification (NCBI taxonomy): domain Eukaryota; kingdom Metazoa; phylum Chordata; class Actinopteri; order Cichliformes; family Cichlidae; genus Oreochromis; species Oreochromis niloticus. The sequence goes on from NW_020328664.1 coordinate 15,511, forward strand.
GGGGCTGTTAAGAGTCTGGGCTTGGTATATCTAGGTCAGCTAAATTAGCTGCACCTGCTGTAATCAGCCCTTACACACACAGACACAGAGAGAGCTCTAAGTTTTCTGCAGTGTATTTCTCACATTCAGGATTCCCCTCGAACAAATGGCCATAATTTCCTAACTGTAGGGGCTAGAACGCTCATTCTGACACCGTTTTGTTCAGAAGAGATGGGGGAATCTGCAGGTCTTCTTAATTCAGAGATAGAATATAAATTATTGAAGATATATGACTTGTAATACACTGTAACTGAGTAGAGGCAAAGCAAAACTGCCTTGACTTGCCCTCAAACAACGTTTTGTAACTCTAAATCTATATGGAGCATCAAAATCATTCTTTCACCGTAAGAAACAGCAGGCTTTGGTGAACAGTCATGGGAATTTTCAGGTCTGTGTGGAAATCCATCAAAAAGATCTGACGAGAGAAAAAAGTTGCTCATTTCCAGAGTTTGAAATCTGAAGAGATCTGAGCAAGGCACGAATTTCCTACCCTCAAACAAATGTAATTCATGGCCAAACGGTAATAGGTGAGAAAAATATTCTTGAATTGTGAGCATCAGGGGTGTCTGAAGATATATTGGCACAAGCGTCATGTCTCAACTTTGTTTCATTAAGGAGATATGACGATTTGAAAATGCCTCTCATTAGAGAAATCCAGCGCTGATTTTGAACAAACTCTCCATTGACTCTCTAAGGAGACTTTACAGACTTTGTGTTGCTCTGAGGAGATTTACCAAAACTCTGTAACTCCCACAATAATGATAGTGACAATTTCTGAAAACCAGCAAAAATACCTACGTTTTGATGTATAATTTGTGGGGGTTGAGTGGAAATTGAGCGAGTTGCAAGAAGTTGTTCAGACAAGAAGAGAAAATTCAGAAATTTTCACTGTCCACTCTGAGTTAATTGCATAGCAACCATAACAACGCATGTATTTTCTGAAAAATCACAATTTTGCAACTGAAAACTTAAAGAGGTATAAAATTTAAACGGTAGAAGATCTGAAAAAGCTGAGTCAGACAGGAATAGCCCAATAATCTGAGAACATTTTAAAGTTTGAATGGAGTTTCTAGGTGAAAGTATGAGGAAGTAGTTAAGTTTCAAAAACAAGCAAGTTTTAGCAGAATTGTGGAAGTTTCCCATTCATTTCAATGGGACAAATTAAAGGAAAAAAGTGTAATATTTTAAAAAGTATAACAGTAATAAACACCAAAAGATATAGCCGGCATTAGCAGAAAGAGCAGAACAGTTTAGAGTTTGAACGGAGAAAATCGGCTGAGAACTGTGGGAGTAGATCCACGGCGAAAAACGTACGGAAGCGACAGGAATAATAAAGAATAAAGAGAAACAGGAACTCAATAGTGTGGAAGCCCTTGAGGGCATCCACACAACTAGAAAAATTTGCATTTCCTGCGAAAATGCAGTGTGGATGCTGGAACGCTGAAGCTGTCAGCTGAAACTAGCTGAAAAAGCTGAAAAGTTGCAGAAATTGTAAAAACTTTGCAGAAGCAAAGGAACGTTGCTAAAATGTAGTAACTTAGCAGAACTGCAATATCTTAGAGGAAACATAATACTTGGCAGAAATACAATAGCATAGCAGAACTTAGCAGAAACATTGTAACTTACCAGAAACACGATAACTTCTCAAAAATACAAGAATTTAGGAGAAATAGTATAAGATAACAGAAAGAATATATTTAGCCAAACATTCTTAAACATTACAGAAATACTATGATTTAGAGAAACAGTACAACATAGGAAAAATGCTGTAATTTGACAGAAATACTACATTTGGCAGAAATACTATGTTTCAGCACAAATACACTGGTTTAGCACAAATATTTTAACATAGCAGAAATACAATTATATAGCAGAAATGCTATATTTAGAAAGAAAAATATAATATAGTAGAAATACTATGATTTAGCAGAAATACTGTAATCAGCACATATACTGTAACATGACATAAATTCCTCCACTTAGTAGTAATACTATAACATAACACAAATGTTATGATTTGGCACAAAAACTATAATTTGGCAAAATACTATGATTTAGCAGAAATACTATGATTGAGCAGAAGTACTAAGATGTAGTAAAAGTACTTTGATTTAAGAGAAATACAATTATGGAGGAGTAATACTTTAAAATGGGAGAAATATTGATACACACACACATACACAGAGCCTAAAGGGAACAGTATTTGTGCCATGGAGTGTTAAGAAGAAACTGAGGTCCATATTAGAAAAGCTGGTAAAAAGTTTTCAGAATTGTAATAAATGATGAATATGAATTAGTGGTCTGTGATAGTGTATTAATTTGTAGGGCAAAAAAGATGTTGACCAAGGTGGACTTGAACCCACAACCTTTGGGTTGCAGACCCGTGTCATTACCAGCTGCGCCACTGGGAAAGACTGTGAGCTCTTGGGAAACAGGGTGATGAGCAGTCAGAATTAGATCGCGGTGAGAGGCGAAGAATGCCATTTTTTGGAGTTACAAAACGTCATGTAACTCAAAAGCTAGGTGGACTAGAAGCATAATTCTTGTACTGAGTGAATCAGCGGACTTTGGTGTACTTTGACTGCGATTTTCATTGCTCTTTATACATCCGACGCAGAGATATGACGACAGAAGAAAGGGCAGACCTCAGATATGATTGGCTGGCTGGGAAGCCGTGCAGGCCCTGATATGTAAATTTGAATGTCTCAGTCCTCAGAGGATTGGCTGCCTGGGGACCTGGCAGACCTGGGAGTCCACATCTCCGAGGATCTCACCTGGACGACCAACTGCTCCAAGCTGGTCAAGAAGGCTCACCAGCGCCTCTTCTTCTTGAGGACTCTGAGGAAGAACCACCTGTCCTCAGACATCCTGGTGAACTTCTATCGCTGCACCATCGAGAGCATCCTGACCAACTGTATAACAGTCTGGTACGGGAACTGCTCTGCCTCGGACCGGAAGGCGTTGCAGAGGGTCGTGAAAACTGCCCAGCGCATCGCCGGAGCACCACTTCCTGCCATAAAAGACATCTACAGGAAGCGGTGTCTGAAAAGGGCTGGGAAAATCATCAGAGACCCCAGTCACCCATCACATGGACTCTTCACCCTCCTGCCCTCTGGGAGGCGCTACAGGAGCCTCCGGACTAAGACCACCAGGTACCGGAACAGCTTCTTCCCCACAGCTGTCAGACTCCTGAACTCTGCCTCCTGACATCTGACAGCCTCTGTAGAAATTATCCACACCCTCACTTATCTTAACTGCACTACTGTATAGCTCTGTGTAAATAATCATTCTGTACATACAATAATTTTTAACCTTACAACTGTTTACAACTTGCATAGTTCCCATTTCTGTATAACTGTATATCTCATATTTCTGTAAAGTTATTTATTTCATATTCTGTATAGTTTTTCATATTTATATCCTGTTCATATCCTGTACATAGCTTGTACTCACTACAGCCTGTACATACCTATAGTTATAGAATATTTACAACATACTTCATACCGTGTACATTATAACATACCACAATAGACCCATTTCTGTAATATACTTGCATATCTATATTATTGCTAATATATATTGTAATATATCTATATCACTAAAGCACTTGTGGATGGATGCAAACTGCATTTCGTTGCCCTGTACCTGTGCATGTGCAATGACAATAAAGTTGAATTCTAATTCAAATTCTAATTCTAAATATATAGTAATAGTATGATTAAGCATAAATACTACATTTAGCAGAAATACTGTATTAAGCACAAATCCTATAAAAAGCAGAAATACTATACTATGATTTGGTAGAAAAACTATAATTAATCAGAAATACTATATTTGGCAGAAATACTATATTTAGCACAAATCTTGTAAAATAGCAGAAATAGTATGATTCAGCACAATAGTAATAACTTAAACAGAAAAATTGGAAAAGCAAAATGGACAGCTGAAAAAATGCTGATCATGCTAAGGAGCCTTCAAATGTACTTGTTAAATGAAAAAAAAACTCAGCAAAAAAAAGTATAACAGTCACACAATCACAAATATGGACACCTATGGAAACACACATGTACAGAGAGACACACACAGGATCAAATTCAGTCAACCAGTCTAAATATATTGAATTTGAATCTTACAATGAGATCATCCCATAAAAAGGCTTTCTCTCTCTCTCTCTCTCTCTCTCTCTCTCTCTCTCTCTGTCACACAAACACACACACACACAGACACACACACACACAAGATCCAATTCAGTCAACCAGTCTAAATATATTGAATTTAATCTTACATGAGATATCCATAAAAAGTCTCTCTCTCTCTCTCTCTCTCTCTCTTCTCTCTCTGTCACACACACACACACACACACCACACAGATCCAATTCCAGTCAACCAGTCTAAATATATTGAATTTAATCTTACAATGAGATATCCATAAAAGCTCTCTCTCTCTCTCTCTCTCTCTCTCTCTCTCTGTCACACACACACACACAACACACACACACACACAAGATCCAATTCAGTCAACCAGTCTAAATATATTGAATTTAAATCTTACAATGAGATCATCCCATAAAAAGGCTTTCTCTCTCTCTCTCTCTCTCTCTCTCTCTGTCACACACACACCACACACACACACATCCACATCACCACAAGTCACAGACTCCACCACACACATCCACACACACCACACCACACACCACACACAGGGAGAGAGAAGTAAGTTTCTAGCTCAGTCAAGCAGCCTGGGAGCTGCTGAATTTGAATCCACCAATCAGAGAGCCTGTGCACTTTTTCCCGCCAAAACAGGTGCACGCAGCACAGAGAGACACAGGATTTTTGCAGTCTATTTCTCATAATGACGACTCCCCTCAAACAAATGACCATAATTTCCTAACCGTAGGGGCTAGAACGGTCATTCTTACACCGTTTTGTTCAGAAGAGATGGGGGAATCTTAAAGTGTTGACAATTTATCATTAAAATATGAATTATTAAAGATATTTGACTTGTAATGCACCATAACTGAGTAGAGCAAAGCAAAAACTGCCTTGACTTGCCCTCAAACAACGCTTTCTAACTCTAAATCTATTTGGAGTATCAATATCATTCTTTCACCGTAAGAGACAGCAGGCTTTGGTGAACAGTCATGGAAATTTTCAGGTCTCTGTGGAAATCCATCAAAAAGATATGACGAGAGAAAAAAGTGGTTCATTTCCAGAGTTTGAAATCTGAAGAAATCTGAGCGAAGGACGAATTTCCTACCCTCAAACAAACTAATCATTTCAGAACGGTAATAGGTGAGAAAAAATTCTTGAATTGTGAGCGTCAGGAGTGTCTGAAGATATACGGGACAAGCCTCATGTCTTAATTCGCTTCGTTAGGAGATATGATGATTCGAATATGCCTCTCATTACAGAAATCAAGCGGTGATTTTGAACAAACTCTCCATTGACTTTCTATGGAGAGTTTTCCGACTTTGTGTTGGTCTGAGGAGATTTGCCAAAATTCTATAAATCTCACAACAATGTGGTGACATTTTCTGAAAGCCAGCAAAAATACCTACGTTTTATGTATAATTGTGGAGTTGAGTGAAATTGAGCAAGTAGCAAGAAGTTGTTCGGACATGAAGAGAAGACTGCAAAACCTACAGTGGCACACTGGAAGCCAAGTGCATAGCAACCATAACAACGCATGTATTTTGTGAAAAATCACAAAAATGAAACTCAAAACTTAAAGAGGGATAAGATGAAAATGGTAACAGATATGAAAAAGCTGAATCATTAATGAATAGCCCAATAATTTGTGAACATTTTAAAGTTTGAATGGTTGTTCTAGGCGAAAGTATGAGAATGTAGTTAAGTTTCAAAAACAAGCAAGTTTTAGCAGAATTGTGGAAGTTTCCCATTCATTTCAATGGGACAAATTAAAGGAAAAAAGCTTAATATTTTAAAAAGTATAATAGCATAAAATACCAAAAGTCATAGCCATCATTAGCAGAAATAGCAGAATAGTTTAAAATTTGAACGGTGAAAATCGGCTGAAAATTGTTAAAGTAGTTAAGTGCCAAAAAACGTACAAAAAGTGGCAACTAGAATAACTAGAAAAACTAGAAAAATTTGCATTTCCTGCGAAAATGCAGTGTGGATGCTTAAAGCTGAACCTATCTGCTGAAAATAGCTGAAAAAGCTGAAAAGTTGCAGAAATTGTAAAAACTTTGCAGAAGCAAAGGAACTTTGCTAAAATGTAGTAACTTAGCAGAACTGTAATATCTTAGAGGAAACATAATACTTGGCAGAAATACAATAGCATAGCAGAACTTAGCAGAAATATTGTAACTTACCAGAAACATGATAACTTCTCAAAAATACAAGAATTTAGGAGAAATAGTATAAGATAACAGAAAGAATATATTTAGCCAAACATTCTTAAACATTACAGAAATACTATGATTTAGAAAAACAGTACAACATAGCAGAAATGCTGCGATTTACCAGAGACACTGTAATTTACTATTAATATTGAAATTTAAAAAAAATACTATGTTTTAGCACAAATACTGTAATTTGACAGAAATACTATCATTCGGCAGAAATACTATGTTTCAGCAGAAATACTCTGGTTTAGCACAAATATTATAACATAGCAGTAATACAATTATATAGCAGAAATGCTATATTTAGAAAGAAAAATATAATATAGTAGAAATACTATGATTTAGCAGAAATACTGTAATCAGCACATATACTGTAACATGACAGAAATTCCTCCACTTAGTAGTAATACTATAACATAAAACAAATGTTATGATTTGGCACAAAAACCATAATTTGGCAAAATACTATGATTTAGCAGAAATACTATGATTGAGCAGAAGTACTAAGATGTAGTAAAAGTACTCTGATTTAACAGAAATACAATTATGGAGGAGTAATACTTTAAAATGGGAGAAATATTGATACACACACACACATACACAGAGCCTAAAGGGAACAGTATTTGTGCCATGGAGTGTTAAGAAGAATCTGAGGTCCATATTAGAAAAGCTGCTAAAATCATAAAAGTTTGCAGAATTGTAATAAATGATGAATATGAATTAGTGGTCTGTGATAGTGTATTAATTTGTAGGGAAAAAACACATGTTGCCCAAGGTGTAATTGAACCCACGACCTTTGGGTTGCAGACCTGTGTCATTACCAACTGCGCCACCTGGAAAGAGAGCGAGCGCCTGGAAAACAGGGTGATGAGCAGTCAGAATTAGATTGCGGTGAGAGGCGAAAAACGCTGTTTTTTGGAGTTACAAAACGTCGTGTAACTCAAAAACTAGGTGGACTAGAAGCATAATACTTGTACTGGGTGAATCAGCGTACTTTCGTGTACTTTGGCTGTGATTTGCATTGCTCTTTGTACATCTGTCGCTGAGATATGACGAGAGAAGAAAGGGCAGACCTCAGATATGATTGGCTGGCTGGGAAGCCGTGCAGGCCCTGATATGTAAATTTTATATGTATCAGTCCTCACAGAGGATTAGCTGCCTGGGGACCTGGCAGAAATATATACAAATAGTATGATTAAGCATAAATACTACATTTAGTAGAAATACTATGTTTTAGCACAAATACTATAAAATGGCAGAAATACTATAATTAAGCAGAAATACTATATTTGGCAGAAACACTATATTTAGTACAAATCTTATGAAATAGCAGAAATAGTATGATTTAGCAGAAATGCTGTATTTGGCACAAATCTCATAAAATAGCAGAAATAGTATGATTTAGCAGAAATGCTGTATTTAGCACAACTACTGAAAAGCAGCAGAAATGCTATGACTTAGCACAACAGTAATAACTTATAGAAAAATTGGAAAAGCAAAATGGACAGCTGGAAAAATCCTGAACATGCTAAGGGTCCCTCAAATCTAATTGTTAATTGAAAAAAAAAAAAATCAGCAAAAAAAGTATAACAGTCACACAATCACAAATATGGGCACATATGGAAACACACATGCACAGAGAGACACACACAGGATCAAATTCAGTCAACCAGTCTAAATATATTGAATTTAAGTGATATAATAAGATGCTCCCATCAAAAGGCTCTCTCTCGCTCTCTCTCTCTCTCTCTCTCACACACACACACACACACACACACACACACACACACACACAGAGCCTAAAGGGAACAGTATTTGTGCCATGGAGTGTTAACAAGAATCTGAGGTCCATATTACAAAAGCTGCTAAAATCATAAAAGGTTGCAGAATTGTAATAAATAATGAATATGAATTAGTGGTGTGTGATAGTGTATTAATTTGTAGGGAAAAAACACATGTTGCCCAAGGTGTAATTGAACCCACGACCTTTGGGTTGCAGACCTGTGTCATTACCAGCTGCGCCACTGGGAAAGAGAGCGAGCGCCTGGAAAACAGGGTGATGAGCAGTCAGAATCAGATTGCGGTGAGAGGCAAAAAACGCCGTTTTTTGCAGTTACAAAACGTCGTGTAACTCAAAAACTAGGTGGACTAGAAGCATAATTCTTGTACTGGGTGAATCAGCGGACTTTGGTGTACTTTGACTGTGATTTGCATTGCTCTTTGTACATCTGTCGCTGAGATATGACGAGAGAAGAAAGGGCAGACCCCAGATATGATTGGCTGGCTGGGAAGCCGTGCAGGCCCTGATATGTATTTGTATGTATCAGTCCTCACAGAGGATTAGCTGCCTGGGGACCTGGCAGAAATATATAGAAATAGTATGATTAAGCATAAATACTACATTTTTTAGAAAAACTATATTAAGCACAAATCCTATAAAAAGCAGAAATACTATATTAAGCAATATAAATATCCTCTAAAAATCCTATAAAAAGCAGTAAAACTGTACTATGATTTGGTAGAAAAACCCTAATTAATCAAAAATACTAAATTTGGCAGAAATAGCAGAAACACTATATTTAGCACAAATCTTATGAAATAGCAGAAAGAGTATGATTTAGCAGAAATGCTGTATTTAGCACAAATCTGATAAAATAGCAGACATAGTATGATTTTGCAGAAATGCTGTATTTAGCACAAATACTGAAAAGCAGCAGAAATGCTATGACTCAACACAATAGTAATAACTTAAATAGAAAAATTGGAAAAGCAAAATGGACAGCTGAAAGAATCCTGAACATGCTAAGGGTCCCTCAAATGTAATTGTTAAATGAAAAAAATCAGCAAAAAAAAGTATAACAGTGACACAATCACAAATATGGACACATATGGAAACACACATGCACAGAGAGACACACACAGGATCAAATTCAGTCAACCAGTCTAAATATATTGAATTTAAATCATATAATAAGATGCTCCCATAAAAACTCTCTCTCGCCCTCCCTTTCTCTCTCTCTCTGTCACACACACACACACACACACACACAGGGAGAGACAAGCAAGTTTCTAGGTCAGTCAAGCAGCCTGGGAGCTGCTAAATTTGAATCCACCAATCAGAGAGGCTGTGTACTTTTTCCCGCCAAAACAGGTGCAGCCGTTTTTACACACTCAGCACAGAGAGAGACAGGATTTCTGCAGTGTATTTCTCATAGTGAGGATTCCTCTCAAACAAATGGCCATAATTTCCTAACCGTAGGGGCCAGAACGGTCATTCTTACACCGTTTTGTTCAGAAGAGATGGGGGAATCTTCAAGTGTTTACAATTTATCATTAAAATATGAATTATTAAAGATATTTGACTTGTAATGCACCATAACTGAGTAGAGGCAAGCGAAAACTGCCTTGACTTGCCCTCAAACAACGCTTTCTAACTCTAAATCTATTTGGAGTATCGATATCATTCTTTCACCGTAAGAGACAGCAGGCTTTGGTGAACAGTCATGGAAATTTTCAGGTCTCTGTGGAAATCCATCAAAAAGATATGACGAGAGAAAAAAGTGCCTCATTTCCAGAGTTTGAAATCTGAAGAAATCTGAGCGAAAGGACGAATTTCCTACCCTCAAACAAGTGTAACTCATCTCAGAACGGTAATAGGTGAGAAAAAAATTCTTGAATTGTGAGCGTCAGGAGTGTCTGAAGATATACTGGGACAAGCCTCATGTTTTAACTTCGCTTCGTTAAGGAGATATGACGATTCGAATATGCCTCTCATTACAGAAATCAAGCGGTGATTTTGAACAAACTCTCCATTGACTTTCTATTGAGAGTTTTCAGAGTTTGTGTTGGTCTGAGGAGATTTGCCAAAATTCTATAAATCTCACAACAATGATGGTGACATTTTCGGAAAGCCAGCAAAAATGCCTACGTTTTGATGTATAATTTGTGGAAGTTGAGTGAAAATTGAGCAAGTAGCAAGAAGTTGTTCGGACATGAAGAGAAGACTGCGAAACCTACAGTGGCACACTGGAAGCCAAGTGCATAGCAACCATAACAACGCATGTATTTTCTGAAAATCACAATTTTGCAACTCAAAACTTTAAGAGGGATAAAATAAAACTGTAACAGATATGAAAAAGCTGAATCATTCATGAATAGCCCAATAATTTGTGAACATTTTAAAGTTTGAATGGTTGTTCTACGTGAAAGTAGGAAAAAGTAGTTAAGTTTCAAAAACAAGCAAGTTTTAGCAGAATTGCGGAAGTTTCCCATTCATTTCAATGGGACAAATTAAAGGAAAAAGCTTAATATTTTAAAAAGTATAACAGTTAAAAATACCAAAAGTCATAGCCATCATTAGCAGAAATAGCAGAATAGTTTAAAATTTGAACGGTGAAAATCGGCTGAAAATTGTGGAAGTAGAAAAGTGCCAAAAAAAGTGCAAAAAGTGGCAACTAGAATAATAAAGTATAAAGAATAAAGAGAAACAGGAACTCAATAGTGTGGATGCATAAAGCATCCACACAATTTGCATTTCCTGCGAAAATGCAGTGTGGATGCTTTAAAGCTGAAGCTGTATGCAAAAACTAGCTGAAAAAGCTGAAAAGTTGCAGAAATTGTAAAAACTTTGCAGAAGCAAAGGAACGTGGCTAAAATGTAATAACTTAGCAGAACTGCAATATCTTAGAGGAAACATAATACTTGGCAGAAATACAATAGCATAGCAGAACTTAGCAGAAATATTGCAACTTAACAGAAACATTATAACTTCTCAAAAATACAAGACTTTAGGAGAAATAGTATAAGATAACAGAAAGAATATATTTAGCCAGAAATACTTAAACATTATGGAAACACTATGATTTAGAAAAATAGTACAACATAGCAGAAATACTGTGTTTTACCAGAGACACTGTGATGAACTATGAATATTGTAATTTTAAATTAAGACTATGTTTTAGCACAAATACTCTGGTTTAGCACAAATATTATAACATAGCAGAATACACTTATATAGCAGAAAAATGCTATACTTGGAAAGAAAAATATAATATAGTAGAAATACTATGATTTAACACAAATACTGTAATCAGCACATATACTGTAACAAGACAAAAATTCCTCCACTTAGTAGTAATACTATATCATAAGACAAATGTTATGATTTGGCACAAAAAACAAGATTTGGAAAAATACTATGATTTAGCAGAAATACTATGATTGAGCAGAAGTACTAAGACGTAGTAAAAGTACTTTGATTTAACAGAAATACAATTATGGAGGAGTAATACTTTAAAATGGGAGAAATATTGATACACACACACATACACAGAGCCTAAAGGGAAGAGTATTTGTGCCATGGAGTGTTAACAAAAATCTGAGGTCCATATTAGAAAAGCTGGTAAAATCATAAAAGTTTACAGAATACTGTAAAAGGCTTTCTCTCTCTCTCTCTGTGTGTCTCACACACACACACACCACACACACACACACACACACGGCGAGAGAAGCAAGTTTCTAGGTCAGTCAAGCAGCCTGGGAGCTGCTAAATTTGAATCCACCAATCAGAGAGGCTGTGTACTTTTTCCCGCCAAAACAGGTGCACACACGCAGCACAGAGACAGGATTTTTGTAGTCTATTTCTCATAGTGAGGACTCCCCTGAAACAAATGACCATAATTTCCTAACCGTAGGGGCTAGAATGGTCATTCTTACACCGTTTTGTTCAGAAGAGATGGAGGAATCTTCAACTGTTGACAATTTATCATTAAAATATGGATTTTTAGAGATATATGACATGGATGACTTGTTGGATTAGAAGCCACGAAGGCCCCAATATGCAAATTTGATTGCCTCAACCCACATATATGATTGGCTGGCTGGGAAGCAGTCCAGGCCTGATTTGTAAATTTGAATGTCTCATCCCTAAGATATGATTGGCTGGCTGGGAAGCCGTGCAGGCCCTGATATGTAAATTTGAATGTCTCAGGCCTCACAGAGGATTGGCTGCCTGGGGACCTGGCAGTAATATATAGAAATAGTATGATTAAGCATAAATACTACATTTAGTAGAAATACTATGTTTTAGCACAAATCCTATAAAGAGCAGAAATACTGTACTATGATTTGGTAGAAAAACTATAATTAATCAGAAATACTATATTTGGCAGAAATACTATATTTTGCACAAATCTTATAAAATAGCAGAAATAGTATGATTTAGCACAATAGTAATAACTTAAACAGAAAAATTGGAAAAGCAAAATGGACAGCTGAAAAAATGCTGAACATGCTGAGGATCCTTCAAATGTAATTGTTAAATGAAAAAAAATCAGCAAAAAAAGTATAACAGTCACACAATCACAAATATGTACACATAAGGAAACACACATGCACAGAGAGACACACACACAAGATCCAATTCAGTCAACCAGTCTAAATATATTGAATTTAAATCTTACAATGAGATCATCCCATTAAAAGGCTCTCTCTCTCTCTCTCTCTCTCTCTCTCTCTCTCTGTCACACACACACACACACACACACACACACACACACACACACAGGGAGAGAGAAGTAAGTTTCTAGCTCAGTCAAGCAGCCTGGGAGCTGCTGAATTTGAATCCACCAATCAGAGAGGCTGTGTACTTTTTCCCGCCAAAACAGGTGCATGCAGCACAGAGAGACACAGGATTTTTGCAGTCTATTTCTCATAGTGACAACTCCCCTCAAACAAACGACCATAATTTCCTAACCGTAGGGGCTAGAACGGTCATTCTTACACCGTTTTGTTCAGAAGAGATGGGGGAATATTCAAGTGTTGACAACTTATCATTAAAATATGAATTATTAAAGATATTTGACTTCTAATGCACCATAACTGAGTAGAGGCAAAGCGAAAACTGCCTTGACTTCCCCTCAAACAACGCTTTCTAACTCAAAATCTATTTGGAGTATCGATATCATTCTTTCACCGTAAGAGACAGCAGGCTCTGGTGAACAGTCATGGAAATGTTCAGGTCTCTGTGGAAATCCATAAAAAAGATATGACGAGAGAAAAAAGTGCCTCATTTCCAGAGTTTGAAATCTGAAGAAATCTGAGCGAGGGACGAATTTCCTACCCTCAAACAAACCCAATTCATGGCCAAATGGTAATAGGTGAGAAAGAAATTCTTGAATTGTGAGCGTCAGGAGTGTCTGAAGATATACTGGCACAAGCCTCATGTCTTCACTTCGCTGTGTTAATGAGATATGACGATTTGAAAATGCCTCTCATTAGAGAAATCCAGCGGTGATTTTGAACAAGCTCTCCATTGACTTTCTATGGAGAGTTTCCAGACTTTGTGTTGGTCTGAGGAGATTTGCCAAAATTCTATTATACAGAAATACTGTAATCAGCACATATACTGTAACATGACAGAAATTCCTCCACTTAGTAGTAATACTATAACATAACACAAATATTATGATTTGGCACAAAAACCATGATTTGGCAAAATACTATGATTGAGCAGAAGTACTAAGATGTAGTAAAAGTACTTTGATTTAACAGAAATACAATTATAGAGGAGTAATACTTTAAAATGGGAGAAATATTGATACACACACACATATGTTGGGTCTAAACTCAGACCCCGCTGTATCCAGGACTTATTCCCATGAAAGAAAAACAAGGCAACAGTGTTCGATCGATCGCTTGCGCAAGGGAGGCCTCTCATCTGTGTCCAGCACGACAAAAAAACCTCCTGAGGGCCTCCTCTCGCTGCCTTTTATTGACAAACTTCAAACAATAGTTTACAAAACACCTCCCCTTGCAACCCCCTTTGGTTACAAAGACAAGGCACTGTATGTAAATGTATATACAGAGTGTGTGTGTGTGTGTTTGTGTTCCTGCTGATCAAAGGGTCTTAAAACCTAAAAGCAGGAGCAACATCCTTGGTCATAAAGAGGGTAGTCTCCCCCACACCCAATGTATGGTTTACCATAGGTAACACAGTGAAACCATACAAAGGGCAGGAAGTTCTACCAAACATCAAACAGACCTTCAAAAGGATGTTGCCTGTGATAAACACTTCAGCCCCCACCCAGAACCTCGAGAATCTGGAGATGGGAGGAAAGAAAGAATTCCTTTCACAGAGTTAAAACAATGAACAAATGGTAAACATAAAAATGACAAATGTTTAACTATTCACTCTAACATTTTTCCCTCCTGTTTTGTTATTTTTATGTTTCAAATTATTCCTATGTAGTATATTCTCAGCCATGCACCTCTTGCTTAACATTTTCAGTGCAGGCGTCATTCATACACAGGCTTCTGTCATTTCAGTCATTTCAGTCATTTCATATTGTTGTAAGAGTACATAATTAACAAATGTATCAGAAATCATTTTAGTTAGCAATAATCTTATACACGGTAAAATGCATCCTATACATAAGCAAATCAGTATCAATAGTCCAAAAACAGGAGTTAGTACTTTCAAAAGAAGATGCCACCAAGGACCAGACAGTAACCACGCTATCCAGCCTTGTGGTGGATCTACTCCTGGTGTGCGATTCATCATGTATTTCTGCAATGTGGTTAAATTCTGCAGTGCTTCATAGATGTCTCCTCCACTTGTATATCCATCTGGTATGAACGTACAACATGTTTCTCCTATCAATTTGCATACTCCTCCTTGCGATGCAGTTATCAAGTCCAAAGTCAGTCTGTTTTGCAAAACCATTGTCCTTATGGCCTTTTGCTCCTCTGCTAAGGCTGTTCCAAGGGTGTGGGTCCAATTTATGTGTCTCAGTAGTGCATATCTGTTAATTTCTACATGAGTTCCAACTTTCCCGACCCCGATCCATGGGAACAATCCGTGTAAGAACTTGGCTCCAGGTCCCCAGATTCGAAACTCCCAGGGGACCTCACTTAAATCCGTGAGCCCTGTGCTTACACTCTGTACGTCTCTCTTTGTCTTTGATCCTGGATGATGTTCTATCCTCTCCATGTAGAAAACATGATCAGACAATTTCACGAGTGCACATAGACCTCCCCATTTTGCTGGTAAAGATGGGTAAGCCTTATGTCCACATAAGAAATACCAGTCTGCTAACACCCTCGTACCTTTAGGTGTCGGTGCGATTGTTGAGCATTTGGTCACATCCTGTCTTCCTTCAGTAAGTGTCATTTGGTACGAAGAGTCAAATGCACAGTCTGCTGCTCGTTGAATTTCATCACTCGCACACCTGGCATTCATCAAACACGTCAGACAGCTAATTCTTTTCAAACGAGGGCAAAAAGAATAGGTGACGTTGCATAGATGCCATGGCAAATCCCCAACTTGTTCTGACCCATTGCCCTTGAAACACATAGGTAACTGGCCTGCTTCCAGTTTGTTTAGCAGTATGATGTCCGGCAGTGGATCAGGAACTTGGGGCCAAGTCAGCAGATCTGTCTTACCAGAGCAGTTCACCTTCCCAGCTACTGGTGAATCAATCTTCCCATTCAGGTTCAGGGGAATTGAAAAGTTGGCAGTGTTCCAAGTACGTTTTACTCCTGGATGTGTTGCTAAAGCAAGCAAACAAACTGTCTCGCTCTCAGTGATGCTATATGGCCACAGTCCAGAAGAATGTGTAGACAGTGGCATGTGTGCACAAACATAACAGTTGGTCTTGTTGTTTATGTGAGCGGTTGTGTTCATAAACTGCCACCAGTAGTTGGTTGAAAACCCATGCGGGTACTGGGTGTGATTTGCTCTGTCCCAATGCGCTCCTGTCATCCCACTCAGGGTCCACAGGCACAAGAAGGCGAACAGCACATTCCCAGCCATTCTAAGTTGGGTTCAGGATCCGTTGGTTTCTTCACCAGGATTGAGACGAGAGGTCCTAGAGATATACTCCCCCCTTTGTACCGCTGGCCTTTTCACCATCACCCAGAGTCGGCCAGGAAGTGTGTTACCTTCTTGCAGTGCGCTTGATGTATCCAAGTGTTCCTTTCAGCAATCTTCACTGCTGTGGGCGTCGTCAGCAGCACCTGATAAGGACCTTCCCACCGTGGACTGGACCAGCACTTCCTCTTTATGGCCTTTATCAGCACCCAATCCCCGGGCTTCAGGCTGTTCTGTTCCTGCGGAGAAACAGAATCATCTGGCAGATCATTTGCTCTCATGACTTCTTTACTTTTAAACATTTTAAGCATCCAATCTGCTAATGTGTTCTCCTCTTCTGCTTTTCTGTCATCACTACAGAAAACTGGAACTCTAAATGGTCTGCCATATATAATCTCAAAGGGTGTCAGACCATTCTCTGTTGGAGTAATCCTCATGTACATCTTAACTAATTCTACACAGTCTAACCATGTCCTGCCTGTCTCTTCCATTGACTTCCTAAGTCTTAGCTTTACTGTTCCATTAGTTCTCTCTACCAACCCTGCACTTTGTGGGTGATATGAACAATGATGTTTTACTGTTATCCCTAGATGTTGTGCCATTAATCCAATCACTTCATTTACAAAATGTGGACCGTTATCACTATAAATGGTCTCTGGAATCCCATGTTCTGGGATAATATTCTTACATATTGCTTTGGCAACCGAAATGGCATCTGCTTTTCTAGTTGGTACAATTTCTACCCACTTTGAAAAAGGGCACACTATCACTAAACAGTACTTATAGTTATTACAGTTGGACAGCTCTATAAAGTCCATGTGAATAACTTGAAATGGGTGACTGGGTCTAGGGAATTTCCCTCTCTTAGGTCTCAAATTACCCTGAGAATTGTGCTTGCAACATATCATACATGACCTGCAAAAATTTTTTGAAAAGGTATTAAATCCTAGAGTATAAAAATGTTGCTCTACTGCTGCCATCATCCCCCCTGTGGAGACATGGCAAAGCCCATGACTCAAAATAGCAGCAGTCTTATACAAATTCTTAGGCAGTATCGGTTTATCACACAGATAATAAACACCATCCTGCAAGCTCGCTCCTTTAGTGAGCCACAACTGTTTTTCCGCAGTAGGTGAGTGTGCCTGCATGTCTGCTAATACATCTGGTGTAATAGGCAACGTCTGCTGGTGTTGCACCGCTAAAATATGAACACCATGTTCTCCTAAAGCTGCCTCTTTTGCGATCTTATCTGCGTAAGCATTCCCTAATGCAACTGGATCTTTCCCTCGGGTATGTGCTGCACATTTACAAACGGCAATTCTACTGGGTAACAACACTGCGTCCAGCAGATTTTGCAAGAGTTTGGCATGTTCTACAGGTTTCCCTGTTGAGGTTGTCATACCTCGTCTTGCCCACTGTGCTGCAAAGAAATGTAATGTAGCGAATGCATACTGACTATCAGTGTATATTGTCACATCTTGTTTCTCTGCAGCTTTACACGCTTCCGTTAAAGCTACTATCTCTGCTGCTTGAGCAGACATGGAACATGCTAGTTGTCCTGCACAGATAATTTTCTCACTATCTACTACAGCAAAACCTGTTTTAGCCTGTCCCTCTGCTGTTTTAAAACTCGAACCATCAACAAACCAAACCTTTCCCTCACTCAGTGGCACATCCGTTAAGTCATCCCTTGGCTTACACTCCTTCTCGACGTGCTCTCTACACTCATGAGGAGTGCCCTCTTCTTCCGTTGGCAAAAGGGTTGACGGATTTAGAGTTGTGCACCGCTTTATGGTAATGTGTGGTTGTGATAGTAAGAGTGACATTAAAGACAAATGTCTTGCAGGTGACAAAAATGTCATTTTAGTCTGCAGTAGTAAAACATCCACCTCGTGTGGAACTAACAATGTCAAAGGGTGAAATAAAACTATTTCCCCAGAACATTGAACGGCCTGAGCTGCTGCACACACTGATCTCACACACGGAGGCAAAGCACAAGCAACTGGATCTAACCTTTTAGAATAGTAAGCTACTGGCTTCATTTTCCCCCCGCTGTCTTGTGCTAACATTGAAGTCATAAAATGTCCTTTGCAGTCAACTGTTTGGACAAATGGCTTTTTATAATCAGGCAATCCTAACACAGTCGCGCTCGTCAACAGTTGTTTCAACGTGCAGAATGCCTGCTCTCCCTCTGGAGTCCAAGTTAGACTATCTGACATAGCTAAGGACTCACCGTACATCATGTCTAACAGTGGTTGACTTACTTCAGCAAAATTTGGTACCCATGAACGACAATAATTAGTCAGTCCTAGAAATTGCATCATATGTTTCTTTGTCACAGGCCTAGGAGCTGCTAAAATAGCTGCTTTCCTTTCTGGGTGTATGCTTTTTCCTGCTGAACTAAGCTGGTGACCTAGGAATTTCACCTCTTCCTGCACCCACTGTAACTTCGAAAGCGATGCTTTATTCCCTGTTTTTGCCAAATGTGTCAACAGTGCTATAGATGTAGTTTTACAATTTTGTTCTGAGTCAGACGCTATCAAAATATCATCCACATAAACTAGGATCTGTGAATGGGATGGTATTATAAAATCAGACAAACAATTAGTTATTGCCTGCATAAAAAGGGTCGGACTGTCACAAAATCCTTGTGGTAATCTAGTGTAGGTATATTTTTTACCTTGGTATGTAAATCCAAACCAACCTTGTGAATTCTCATGCACTGGTACGGAAAAAAAAGCATTACTTAGATCTACCACTGTAAAATGTGTCATACCTGATCTTATCTGATTTAACAAGGTATGAGGGTCTGGGACACATGGTGCAATACTTTCTACAGCTTGATTTACAGCCTCAAGTCTTGAACCATGCGCCACGATTGAGAATCTGCTTTTTCACTGGAAAAATGGGCGTGTTACATGCTGCATTTGGGGCTTCTACCAGTATTCCTGCTTTAATCATATCCTCTATTACAGGCTTAATCCCTACTTCTGCATCTGATTTAAGTGGATACTGTTTCACTCTAGGTCTATGTGAGGTTTTAGGCTTTATTTCTACTGGGTTTGCTGTTTTCATTAACCCTACATCAGTCTTTCCTTTTGACCACAAAATGTCTGGAATCTGTTTAAGCTCAGGGTGATCATTTAGATCTACCATATATCATTCTGCTGTTTCATTCTCACTTCCCTGTAAGTGTATCTGAGGTGTTGCATGTGTCACCCACCCCAGCTTCTTACGGAAGATACTGCTATGCATGTTTGTCTCCCACCCCCTCCACATGGCTGCCATTCATTTATGTGCTCTCCTTGCTCCACTAGAAATGCTAAATCTTCCCACTCAGCAGTACTACACTTAGTTAGTGAAACATGTGGCACCTTTCCTTTGAAGAGTTGTCGAGCTGCTTCAGAAATTATCACACTGCATCCTGCCATTTGTTTACCATCAGTATATACAGCTTTTACAGTAATTCTTTGAGGACCCAGTTTTATTACCTTGTCAGTGTAGGCATCATCAGGTCCTGGTGTTGTTTTAAACCTAAGTGTGGTATGCATCTCATCTGGCTCCTGTCTATCATAACCCTCAGCTAATCTCTCCTCAGCTGTGGTCAACATTTTACAGTTTATCTGATCTGGCCTGGAAGTTGACAGGTCAAGCGTCCAGTAGTAATGTACATCGCTACTGCCCTGGTGAACCATTGCTTCTGCAGTTTCTCCTTTTCCTGCAGTTATCATTCCAACAGCCGTGGGAATGATTGAGATTCCAAGTTTTACCATCATATCTCTACCCAAAGGTTCACAGGACATGTCGGACACATTACTACTGAACCCTGAGCTGCCTCTCCAGTGGATGGATCTCTGATCCATACTGGCTTGGAGATTCTGTGCTGATTTAACTGTCCATTTGCAGATTTACATAAATGACACCGTTCGAGGGGTCTATTCCTGACACATGGTCCCTCAGGACGGTTTTATCTGCCCCTGAGTCACATAAAACTGTATAGTTTTTCCCTGCACTGTTAATGTGCGAAAGGGTTTTACTTCTTTCCCTGATAATTTAACAAAACCTCAGTCAAATCTATGGTTTGGGGCACTGATTGTTGTTTGCGGCAGTCTGATGGGATGTTTAACATGCATGTGTATTGACAGTGGCAGCAGATACTAGTCATTTATTATATGAGGGTTACGTGGACCTGGTCGTCTATACTCCTCACGTAGGTCCTCAAAGCAGTCTCTAATGAAATGACCTATTTTCCCACAGTTGTAACACCTTTCATCCCTTCTCTTTTGACCTGCTCTGGGTCTCCAACTACCTCTACCTCCTCTGATTCCTCCTCTATCTCTACCACGGCCAACCTGCCCCTGAAAAATATCTGAGGTTCCTCATCAACATAAAACGTGGCAGCATTCAATGTATTTTGCACCTTTTTCTTTTTCTTTTAATTACATCCTGTGCATGCTTTGCCCAGTTCATACATTGAGTCACTCCATCTGTGGAGTGATTTACATTTTGCTTTCTGATAAAATCTGCAATGGATGGATGGAACCCACTCATTAAGGCATGTTTCAGTTGCTGTTGATAGGGGCCTGCTGCATCTGCATCCTCTTCAAGTCCACTATGCTTCTTAAATACTTCCTCTAATCTACCTCTATACTCATGAATATCCTCTCCTTCCTTCTGTATGCATTGTGAAATTTTTGTGTAGTCTGCAGTTGTTCTAAAAGTATTTCTGAGACGATCGTACACTCCATTAATTGGACAGTGAGACCTGCATCTCCATAGGGCAGGGTGTTGTCACCTGGCCCTTTGCCTGTATACTGCCCTCTGACACGGGTCCAGTTATAAGTGAGACATCTCCTAAAGGTAGTCTCAGTTTCCTGTCCATTTAAACGGTACGAGGAACAAAGCTGTCTGTGTCGAGCTATAAACTCATCAACATTAGTCAATGGGTCTCCAAGACTTTTACAAGCTTCAGCACATTCAGACTCGGTCCATGGCCGGTAACATGAATAGTACGGCTGTTATCACCATCCACTCCAAAATGTGGGTTAGCAACCTCTACCATAGGGTAAGTGCTCACCTCACGGGATGGGTCAGGAGAAAAACTTCCTTCATCTTCACACTCTGGGGCTGAACATCATATGTTTTTTTATGTTGTGTCAGGGATGAATATGTGGTTGCAACGTTCATGTTCACTTCCTTTGCTTTCTGTTTCCTCACTTTCCTAGTCTGCATTGGACTCCATGCTGCTCCTAATGCCTCTCCATACTCTGCCTCTGCTCTCTCACGCTCTTCTCTGGACTTTCTTTCTGCTAACATTCTTGCTCTTTCTAATGCTTTTCTACGGTGTTGTTCTAAAGTAGTTGCAGTGGATTGAGCTGTGGTTTCATCCTCAGGTTTCACAACTACTGCTTGCAATATTGCTCTTTTAACATTCTGTGCTTCTCTTCTCCTTTGAGCCTGCTCCAGCCACAACTTAGCAACTGCTAACTGCAATTCCTTCCTCTGCTTAGCTTTCCCTGTTTTACCTGCTACACTTACAGTTATTCTTCTACAAGCATTTTACACTGAACTTCACTAATGTCCCTTCAAATCCATATTTCTTACGCCAACAATCTACATACTGCGTGCTGCCCGGTGAAAATTTCTCCATAAATTTTACATCCCCTTCTAAGGCAGACTTACACATTTTATTCCCCATTATGACAATTCTTTCAAGTTTGCGGCAGGCAACGCCTTACCCCAAAAACCCAGGCTACGTGTACACAACAGGTCACAGAATTCCGTTAACACCGCTTTAGGTTTCCTTCTGTGTTGCTGCGTTCACTTTACTGGCACTCACACACACATACGCTCATTCACACTCTTTATAGACCTATAACCTCCTTTACCGCGCGCGACATCAACGAGAGCTCTATTCTATTCGGGAA
Organism: Oreochromis niloticus; assembly: GCF_001858045.2. Classification (NCBI taxonomy): domain Eukaryota; kingdom Metazoa; phylum Chordata; class Actinopteri; order Cichliformes; family Cichlidae; genus Oreochromis; species Oreochromis niloticus. Next base: position 37,713 of record NW_020328664.1, read on the forward strand.
CCCAATCTTAACTCTCTACACCTTTAACGGCGGAGAAGAGAGAGAGAAAAAAAAATAAAAATACACTAAAGTAAAATTAAAATAAAATAAATTCAAAACTGCGTCAACACGCACAGTTAGCGTGCTCCTGGACCTGCGTCCTATCCGCACAGTCACAGAGCCGCTTCCTCTAGGTTCGCGTGGATCCGCGCAACCAACGCACTCCGTGCTCGCGTGAACCCGCGCAGCTACGGAGCCGTTTCTTTACTTTAGTAGCCTGCGTCCTTCCCGCACGGCTGGCGCACTCACGTACCTGCGAGAAACCGCACGGTCACGTAGCCGCTCTCTATTGTTTGGGTCCACGTGCGCTCTCGTGACAGCGCTCCCCGAACTCACGTTTAACGCAGAGTTTCGGTGACGCGTTTCTATCTAGGATCCCACATTCATTCACACGGTTATAGAGACGCTCTCAGTTTGCTTACCGTTGTGTTGCGTTTCGTTCACAGGGGAGTCCTAGAATCCCGTCAGTCGCCGTCCACGAGGGGAGTTCAGACACTATTCCACCGGCCTGGTCGCGAATTTAACACTCCAGGGCTTTGTCAGGCGTCCTAACGGCCTGGTTGTCGACAGTCTACGGCGTGTCCTCTCTCTCCTCAATGTGCGGCGAAATTCTTGGATTCCGGCTCGAAGGACCAAAAAATGTTGGGTCTAACTCAGACCCCGCTGTATCCAGGACTTATTCCCATGAAAGAAAAACAAGGC
>NW_020328665.1:0-27014 GCF_001858045.2 Oreochromis niloticus
CTGCAGGTTTTAGATCTCACCTTGGGTCAACACACCTGAATCACATGATTAGTTCGTTATCAGGCCTTTGGAGAACAGACATGTTGAGGACTAATTTAGCCATTTAAATCAGCTGTGTTGGTTCAAGGACACCTCTAAAACCTGCAGGACACCGGCCCTCGGGGCCTGGAATTGCCCACCCCTGGTCTACAGCCAATCCTGTGTATTATTATACAAACTTTGGTTGTGAGATTCAGATAACTATTTAATAAAAGCTAAATATTTATATGAGAGTAAGAAAGAAAAGTATATCTTTGTGTCCACCCTTTCTCTGTTAATGCCCCCCCCTAAAAGCTTTGCTAGATCCGCCCCTGCACAGTTACCAGCTGTCAGCTACACAAAAAAGGAGCTTGGTCTTTGTCTCTCAGAAACAACTCATAACTTCCCTTCAACTCATTCATGTCACCTAAAGTGTAAACCTGTTTCTCCATCACCAGTTCAGCTCTGATGATTCAGTAAGGACATCTCCTGATTTCATCTTCATGCTCCAGCAAACATCAGCTGATACTAGAAATAAAATCAAAAGAATTCTAACAACAGCTGATCAAGCTTAAACGTGCTGCTGTTGTTTAGCGCGATAAATAAGAGCGAACAGCCGTCATTGATCAGTTTCATGATTGACGTTTCAACACGCGAGAGAATGACAGGGGAGGCTTCGTAACGACAGAATAAATCATAATGTTTCTCTGAATGTGGGACGATTCCGTTTGTACGCACGGCAACTCTATGAACTAACCCTAATGAATAAATAAGTCCAACGTCAGTAACTTAGTGCGCACACAGCTGTATATAAACTCCCGTGGCATTACGATTGTAAAAGGTCAACGAAAATAAATTAAACCTAAACTCGGTTTATATCTGACCCAAATAGAGAGCGACCGGGTGCTGACACGAGTTTCACCCGCCTCAATATAAGCCAAGCCTGGGTGCTTTTTCACGAAGGGTTGCTAGCGGCGCGAGCTAACTATGCTAGGGGCTAGCTAGCTAGCCGGCTATCAGCAACACATAAGAGAACTGCTGCTAAATAAACTACACCTAAACTCGGTTTATATCTGACCCAAATAGAGAGCGACCGGTGCTGACACGAGTTTCACCCGCCTCAATATAAGCCAAGCCTGGTGCTTTTTCACAAGGGTTGCTAGCGGCGCTAGCTAACTATGCTAGCGGCGCTAGCTAGCTAGCCGGCTATCAGCAACACATAAGAGAACTGCTGCTAAATAAACTAACTAAACTCGTTTATATCTGACCAAATAGAGTGCAGGTCATAACTTCTTACCTGAAATTCAGTTCACCTCACGCTCCTGCCTTCGCTTTCCCTGATCCACGATTGACTCCGCGTTAGCAAACACCGGTCGATCGGCGGTAGCCTCACCGCCTTTTATGTCTCGTTCGCGGCATGTCCTTTCTGTCACACACCGGTGGATAGCTGCCCTCTGTTGTAGCTCCACCACCAACACTCAGTTATTTTTTCCACATCGACATCAGCTGATACTAGAAATTAGAAGCAAATGAATTCTAACAACAGCTGATCAAGCTTAAACGTGCAGCTGTTGTTTAGGCGATAAACAAACAAGAGCGAAAAGCCGATCATTGATCAGTTTCATGATTGAAGTTGCAACAGGCAGAGAATGAACAGGGGAGGCTTCGTAACGACAGAATAAATCGTATATTCTGTGAATGTGGCACGATTCCGTTTGTACGGCAACTCTACGAACTAACCATTATGAATAAAATAAAGTCCAACGTCAGTAACTTAGCGCGCACACAGCTGTATATAAACTCCCGTTGTCAGCTAGCGAGAGAGAGAGAGTCCCCTCGTATCCATTTGCAGCCAAGTGCGGCAGCTAGCTAGGTAGCCGGCTAGCTGTCAGGCAGGACCGACGTCGTCAGAGCACTGTCGCTAAATATGGGATGTCTTGATAAAACAAGCAGATATTTGAAGTTTACACACCTACATTCTCGCCTGAAAATATCTTAAAAGCTTATTTTGTGACCTAGAAACACGAATAAAAGACATATAAAACGAAGTGGTGGCCGCCATTGTTCACTCTGTAAGGCGTGCTATGAATTGTGGGATATTGAGTTTTCCACCAAGCATTACCGTAACTTTTGAATGATTTGCGCAACCTTAAAAATTCCAATGGCTCCTGAAAGCAGCGACGCTGTGCGCACCGTTGAAATTGTCATCATTACGGTAATCCAAATAAGGGTAGACAGGCTGTACCACTCCGGCATACCACTAGAGAGAGCCAAACACCCACAAATGAAGTCTGTTTATTGGCGCCAAAAGATGAATTGGCCAAATTTGCACTAAATCTAAATATTTCAAAACTATAAAGTTATAAACACCAAAAGTCAGACCATACTAGTCCAGCTTCAGCCGCACAAAAGATGTAACATATGTAACCCTATTGTCAAAGCTGTTTGGCAGAGGAGCGGGGAAAATTTTCACTAAAATATTAATATTAAAAAACTATAAAATTCATAAACACCAAAAGTCATAGCACACCATTCCAGATCCAGCCGCACAAATGAGGTAACATATATGAAGCTTGTCTCAAAACTGCGGGTCGAGATACACTGCAAAATTTCAGGCGGAAAAAGGAAAATAATAACTAGAAAGCGAAAATTTCAGAAGAAATTTATGTGTGCCTATGCCGCTGCTAATCTGTAGTTTGCCATTCATACGCTACAGAGCAAAACTCAGAAGAGCAGCCATTCTCCACCATGAACTATGGTAAAAACAAACACCGCTCACGCTTCACAGATGAACAGCTTACAGTTTTGTGTAAAGATGAAGTTACTTCGTACAGCGCCGATTTGCAGACGCTGTGCACACAGGTTCATGAGCAGAAGTCCCATTGTACACGGCAGACCGACAATGTTGCATGAACACGCTTTGAAGCATTACGTTATGGACCACTTTTCACACATGGTTGGTGTACCCACACAGCAGCTGTAGCTTTTCAACTCATAGCCCAACACACCCCAAAGAACAGCCAAAGAGCACAGACTTTACACCCGTGGTCCACCTCCCCTGCAGCGGCACTGCAGACCACGCCCCGCACACACATCAAACACATAAAATAAATATTTATGCACTTTCGCATTCACTTTTTGTTTTTTGTTATTTTACACAGTGTTCTGAATGATGAACAATGGTCTACAGCCAATCTTGTGTATTATTATACAAACTTTGGTTGTAAGATTCAGATAAGTATTTAATAAAAGCTAAATATTTATATGAGAGTAAGAAAGAAAGTATATCTTTATGTCCACCTTTCTCTGTTAATGCCCTACCTGGCCCCCTGGCAAAGCTTTGCTAGATCCGCCCCTGCACAGTACCAGCTGTCAGCTACACAAAAAAGGAGCTTGCTGTTTACAGGAGTGCAGAATTATTAGGCAAATGAGTATTTTGTCCACATCATCCTCTTCATGCATGTTGTCTTACTCCAAGCTGTATAGCTCGAAAGCCTACTACCAATTAAGCATATTAGGTGATGTGCATCTCTGTAATGAGAAGGGGTGTGGTCTAATGACATCAACACCCTATATCAGGTGTGCATAATTATTAGGCAACTTCCTTTCCTTTGGCAAATGGGTCAAAGAAGGACTTGACAGGCTCAGAAAAGTCAAAAATAGTGAGATATCTTGCAGAGGGATGCAGCAGTCTTAAAATTGCAAAGCTTCTGAAGCGTGATCATCGAACAATCAAGCGTTTCATTCAAAATAGTCAACAGGGTCGCAGAAGCGTGTGGAAAAACCAAGGCGCAAATAACTGCCCATGAACTGAGAAAGTCAAGCGTGCAGCTGCCAAGATGCCACTTGCCACCAGTTTGGCCATATTTCAGAGCTGCAACATCACTGGAGTGCCCAAAGCACAAGGTGTGCAATACTCAGAGACACGGCCAAGGTAAGAAAGGCTGAAAGACGACCACCACTGAACAAGACACACAAGCTGAAACGTCAAGACTGGGCCAAGAAATATCTCAAGACTGATTTTTCTAAGGTTTATGGACTGATGAAATGAGAGTGAGTCTTGATGGGCCAGATGGATGGGCCCGTGGCTGGATTGGTAAAGGGCAGAGAGCTCCAGTCCGACTCAGACGCCAGCAAGGTGGAGGTGGAGTACTGGTTTGGGCTGGTATCATCAAAGATGAGCTTGTGGGCCTTTTCGGGTTGAGGATGGAGTCAAGCTCAACTCCCAGTCCTACTGCCAGTTTCTGGAAGACACCTTCTTCAAGCAGTGGTACAGGAAGAAGTCTGCATCCTTCAAGAAAACATGATTTTCATGCAGGACAATGCTCCATCACACGCGTCCAAGTACTCCACAGCGTGGCTGGCAAGAAGGGTATAAAAGAAGAAAAACTAATGACATGGCCTCCTTGTTCACCTGATCTGAACCCCATTGAGAACCTGTGGTCCATCATCAAATGTGAGATTTACAAGGAGGGAAAACAGTACACCTCTCTGAACAGTGTCTGGGAGGCTGTGGTTGCTGCTGCATGCAATGTTGATGGTGAACAGATCAAAACACTGACAGAATCCATGGATGGCAGGCTTTTGAGGTCCTTGCAAAGAAAGGTGGCTATATTGGTCGCTGATTGTTTTGTTTTGTTTTTGAATGTCAGAAATGTATATTTGTGAATGTGGAGATGTTATATTGGTTTCACTGGTAAAAATAAATAATTGAAATGGGTATATATTTGTTTTTTGTTAAGTTGCCTAATAATTATGCACAGTAATATCACCTGCACACACAGATATCCCCTAAAATAGCTAAAATAACACAACTAAACTACTTCCGAAAACATTCAGCTTTGATATTAATGTGTTTTTGGTTCATTGAGAACATGGTTGTTGTTCAATAATAAAATTATTCCTCAAAAATACAACTTGCCTAATAATTCTGCACTCCTGTATGAGAGTAAGAAAGAAAGTATATCTTGTGTCCACCTTTCTCTGTTAATGCCTACCTGCCCCCTGGCAAAAGCTTTGCTAGATCCGCCCCTGCACAGTTACCAGCTGTCAGCTAAATAAAAAAGGAGCTTGGTGTTTATTTCTCTCAGAAACAGTTCATAACTTCCCTTCAACTCATTCATGTCACCTAAAAAAAGGTAAACCTGTTTCTCCATCACCAGTTCAGCTCTGATGATCAGTAAGGTCATCTCCTGTTTCGACCAGCCGCTTCTACAGCTGTGGCTCCAGCAAACATCAGCTGATACTAGAAATTAAAATCAATGAATTCTAACAACAGCTGATCAGCTTAAACGTGCTGCTGTTGTTTAGCGCGATAAACAAACAAGAGAGAAAGCCGATCATTGATCAGTTTCATGACTGAAGTTTGAACAGGCGAGAGAATGACAGGGGAGGCTGTCATAAAGTTCAACATCAGTAACTTAGCGCGCACACAGCTGTATAGAAACTCCATCGTGCTAGCTACCACGCAGTACGAGTTATTATAACTGATTGTAAAAAGTCAGCACAACGAAATAAACTACACCTAAACTCGGTTTATATCTGACCCAAATAGAGTGCAGGTCATAACTTCTTACCTGAAATTCAGTTCACCTCACGCTCCGACCGGCAGCCGCCTGCTTCTCCTGCCTTCGGTTTCCCTGATCCCGATCTACCACCGGTCGATCGGCGGTCGCCTCGCCGCCTCGTTCCCGCATGTTCTTCTGACCACACCGGTGGATAGCTGCCTCGGTTGTAGCTCCGCGTCAGCGACTACCAACAACTCAGTTATTTTTCCACATCGACCAGCATCTGGACATCCACCGCCTTTCACTGTTTGTACCGTTACTAAAAAAAACCCTCATCGCTCATAAAACGAAAATAAGTCCAGCTATGACCCTGAGTCAAAAAGACAGCCAGCTCGGGTTAGCTAGCTACCTGTCTAGCTCTTTGCAGGCACCGAAAACATCAGAGCTAATATGGATGTCTTGGTAACACGAGCAGATATTTGAAGTTTACATCTGGCCAATCCACCACTTTCACTGTTTATACCGTTACTAAAATGAATAAATAAATAATCATCGTCCATATAAACGAAAAATAAGTCCAGCTAAAACACATACTGTCGGCGAGCGACCGGGTGCTGACACGAGTTTCACCCGCCTCAATATAAGCCAAGCCTGGGTGCTTTTTCACGAACGGTCGCTAGCGTGCTAGCTAACTATGCTAGCGGCGCTAGCTAGCTAGCCGGCTATCAGCAACACATAAGAGAACTGCTGCTAAATAAACTACACCTAAACTCGGTTTATATCTGACCCAAATAGAGTGCAGGTCATAACTTCTTACCTGAAATTCAGTTCACCTCACGCTCCTGCCTTCGCTTTCCCTGATCCACGATTGACCTCCGCGTTAGCAAACACCGGTCGATCGGCGGTCGCGGCATGTCCTTTCTGTCATACACCGGTGGATAGCTGCCCACTGTTGTAGCTCCGCGTTATAGCACTGCCAAACAACTCAGTTATTTTTCCACATCCAGCTGTAACTCCGATTCTGTGCGAGCATTTGCGAGAGACCGGGGAGGTGAAACGACAGAGAGAGTCCCCTCGTTATCCATTTGCAGCCAAGTGCGGCAGCTAGCTAGGTAGCCGGCTAGCTGTCAGGCAGGACCGACGTCGTCAGAGCACTGTCGCTAAATATGGGATGTCTTGATAAAACAAGCAGATATTTGAAGTTTACACACCTACATTCTCGCCTGAAAATATCTTAAAAGTTTATTTTGTGACCTAGAAACACGAATAAAAGACATATAAACGAAGTGGTGGCCGCCATTGTTCACTCTGTAGAGGCGTGCTATGAATTGTGGGATATGGAGTTTTCAACACAAGGATAAAATCTTTTCGGCTGTACTACTCCCGGTATACCACTAGAGAGAGCCAAGACACCACAAATGAAGTCTGTTTCTATGGTGCCAAAAGCAGAATCTTTCTCAGGAGCCTAGAAATTGGCCTAAATTTGCACTAAAATCTAAATATTTCAAAAACTATAAAAGTTATAAACACCAAAAGTCACACCATACTAGCCCAGCGCCAGCCGCACAAAATGATGTAACATATGTACCCTATTGTCAAAACTGTTTGGCAGAGGAGCGCGGGAAAATTTTCACTAAAATATTAATATTTAAAAAACTATAATATTCATAAACACCAAAAGTCATAGCACACCATTCCAGATCCAGCCGCACAAAATGAGGTAACATATATGAAGCTTGTCCAAAACTGCGGGTCGAGATACACTGCAAAATTTCAGGCGGAAAAAGGAAAATAATAATAATAATAATAATAATAAGAATAATAAATCCGACGAATAGTAATATGTGTGCCTCTTGCATAGGCACACATAACTAGAAAGCGAAAATTTCAGAAGAAATTTTATGTGTGCCTATGCCGCTGCTATTCAGTGTAGTTTGCCATTCATATAGCTACAGAGAGCAAAACTCAGAAGAGCACCCATTCTCCACCATGAACTATGGTAAAAACAAACACCGCTCACGCTTCACAGATAACAGCTTACAGTTTTGTGTAAAGATGAAGTTACTTCGTACAGCGCCGATTTGCAGACACTGTGCACACAGGTTCATGAGCAGAAGTCCCATTGTACCACGGCAGATCCGACAATGTTTGCATGAACACGCTTTGAAGCATTACGTTATGGACCACTTTTCACACATGGTTGGTGTACCCAAACAGCCGGCTGTAGCTTTTCAACTCACAGCTGTATATCCGACACACACCCAAAAACAGCCAAGAGAGCACAGACTACGCCTGAGAGGCGTGATTGCAGGTGCCGCTCAGGTGGGTCCACCTCCCCTGCAGCGGCACTGCAGACCACGCCCCGCCACACACATGAAACACGTAAAATAAATATTTATGCACTTTTGCATTCACTTTTTGTTTTTTGTTATTTTACACAGTGTTCTGAATGATGAACAATGGTCTACAGCCAATCTTGTGTATTATTATACAAACTTTGGTTGTAAGATTCAGATAACTATTTAATAAAAGCTAAATATTTATATGAGAGTAAGAAGAAAAGTATATCTTTATGTCCACCTTTCTCTGTTAATGCCCTACCTGGCCCCCTGGCAAAAGCTTTGCTAGATCCGCCCCTGCACAGTTACCAGCTGTCAGCTACACAGAAAAAAGGAGCTTGGTGTATATTTGTCTGTCAGAAACAGTTCATAACTTCCCTTCAACTCATTCATGTCACCTAAGGGTAAACCTGTTTCTCCATCACCAGTTCAGCTCTGATGATTCAGTAAGGACATCTCCTGATTTCATCTTCATGCTCCAGCAAACATCAGCTGATACTAGAAATTAAAATCAAAAGAATTCTAACAACAGCTGATCAAGCTTAAACGTGCTGCTGTTGTTTAGCGCGATAAACAAACAAGAGAGAAAAGCCGATCATTGATCAGTTTCATGACTGAAGTTTCAACAGGCGAGAGAATGACAGGGGAGGCTGTCATAAAGTTCAACATCGGTAACATCGGTAACTTAGCGCGCACACAGCTGTATACAAACTCCGTAGTGCTAGCTAGCACGCAGTACGAGTTATTGTAAGTGATTGAAAAAGTCAGCACAACGAAAATAAACTACACCTAAACTCGGTTTATATCTGACCCAAATAGAGTGCAGGTCATAACTTCTTACCTGAAATTCAGTTCACCTCACGCTCCTGCCTTCGCTTTCCCTGATCCACGATTGACCTCCGCGTTAGCAAACACCGGTCGATCGGCGGTACCCTCACCGCCTTGTATGTCTCGTTCGCGGCATGTCCTTTCTGTCACACACCGGTGGATAGCTGCCCTCTGTTGTAGCTCCACCACCAAACAACTCAGTTATTTTTTCCACATCGACCAGCATCATCGGCCCATATAAACGAAAAATAAGTCCAGCTAAGACACAGACCCTTGCCGAGCGATCGGGCGATTAAACAAATTTTAGCCACCTCACTATCAGCCAAGCCTGGGTGGTTTTCACGAAGGGTCGCTAGCCGCGCTAGCTAGCTAAGCTAGCGGCGCTAGCTAGCTAGCCAGCCGGCTATCAGCAACACGTAAGAGAACTGTTGCTAAATAAACTACACCTAAACTCGGTTTATATCTGACCCAAATAGAGTGCAGTTCATAACTTCTTACCTGAAATTCAGTTCACCTCACGCTCCTGCCTTCGCTTTCCCTGATCCACGATTGACCTCCGCGTTAGTAAACACCGGACGATCAGCGGTAGCCTCACCGCCTTGTATGTCTCGTTCGCGGCATGTCCTTTCTGTCACACACCGGTGGATAGCTGCCCTCTGTTGTAGCTCCACCACCAAACAACTCAGTTATTTTTCCACATCGACCAGCATCATCAGCCCATATAAACGAAAAATAAGTCCAGCTAAGACACAGACCCTTGCCGAGCGATCGGGCGATTAAACAATTTTAGCCACCTCACTATCAGCCAAGCCTGGGTGGTTTTTCACGAAGGGTCGCTAGCCGCGCTAGCTAGCTAGCTAGCCAGCCGGCTATCAGCAACACGTAAGAGAACTGTTGCTAAATAAACTACACCTAAACTCGGTTTATATCTGACCCAAATAGAGTGCAGGTCATAACTTCTTACCTGAAATTCAGTTCACCTCACGCTCCTGCCTTCGCTTTCCCTGATCCACGATTGACCTCCGCGTTAGCAAACACCGGACGATCGGCGGTAGCCTCACCGCCTTGTATGTCTCGTTCGCGGCATGTCCTTTCTGTCACACACCGGTGGATAGCTGCCCTCTGTTGTAGCTCCACCACCAAACAACTCAGTTATTTTTTCCACATCGACCAGCATCATCGGCCCATATAAACGAAAATAAGTCCAGCTAAGACACAGACCCTTGCCGAGCGATCAGGCGATTAAACAAATTTTAGCCACCTCACTATCAGCCATGCCTGGGTGGTTTTTCACGAAGGGCGCTAGCTAGCTAAGCTAGCGGCGCTAGCTAGCTAGCCGGCTATCAGCAACACTTAAGAGAATTGTCGCTAATATGGGATGTCTTGATAAAACGAGCAGATATTTGAAGTTTACACACCTACATTCTCGCCTGAAAATATCTTAAAAGTGTATTTTGTGACCTAGAAACACGAATAAAAGACATATAAAACGAAGTGGTGTCCGCCATTGTTTAACTCGGCAGAGGGGTGCTATGAATTATGGGATATGGAGTTTTGTAACAAGCATACAGATTTTCAGCCGTACTACTCCCGGTATACCACTAGAGAGAGCCAACCCACCACAAATAAAGTCTGTTTCTATGGAAATTGGCCTAAATTTGCACTAAAATCTAAATATTTCAAAAACTATAAAAGTCATAAACACCAAAAGTGTATAACATACTAGTCCAGCTCCAGCCGCACAAAATGATCTAACATATGTAACCCTATTTTCAAAACTGTTTGGCAGAGAAGCGCGGGAAAATTTTCACTAAATATTAATATTTAAAAAACTATAATAGTTATAAACACCAAAAGTCATAGCACACCATTCCTGATCCAGCCGCACAAAATGAGGTAACATATATGAAGCTTGTCTCAAAACTGCGGGGCGAGTTTCGCTGCAAAATTTCAGGCGGAAACTGAAGAATAATAATAATAATAATAAATCCGACGAATAGTAATATGTGTGCCTCTTGTCATAGGCACACATAATAATAATAAATCCGACGAATAGTAATATGTGTGCCTCTTTCCATAGGCACACATAATAACTAGAAAGCGAAAATTTCAGAAGAAATTTTATGTGTGCCTATGCCGCTGCTATTCAGTGTAGTTTGCCATTCATACAGCTACAGAGAGCAAAACTCAGAAGAGCACCCATTCTCCACCATGAACTATGGTAAAAACAAACACCGCTCACGCTTCACAGATAACAGCTTACAGTTTTGTGTAAAGATGAAGTTACTTCGTACAGCGCCGATTTGCAGACGCTGTGCACACAGGTTCATGAGCAGAAGTCCCATTGTACCACGGCAGATCCGACAATGTTTGCATGAACACGCTTTGAAGCATTACGTTATGGACCACTTTTCACACATGGTTGCGGTACCCAAACAGCTGGCTGTAGCTTTTCAACTGACAGCCCAACACACACCCAAAAAACAGCCGAGAGAGCACAGACTACGCCCGAGAGGCGTGATTGCAGGTGCCGCTCAGGTGGGTCCACCTCCCCTGCAGCGGCACTGCAGACCACGCCCCGCCACACACATCAAACACGTAAAATAATATTTATGCACTTTTGCATTCACTTTCTGTTTTTTGTTATTTTTACACAGTGTTCTGAATGATTAACAATGGTCTACAGCCAATCTTGTGTATTATTATACAAACTGTGGTTGTAAGATGCAGATAACTATTTAATAAAAGCTAAATATTTTATATGAGAGCAAGAAAGAAAAGTATATCTTTGTGTCCCCTTTCCCTGTTAATGCCCTACCTGGCCCCCTGGCAAAAGCTTTGCTAGATCCGCCCCTGCACAGTTACCAGCTGTCAGCTACACAAAAAAAGGAGCTTGGTGTTTACAGGGAGTGCAGAATTATTAGGCAATGAGTATTTTGTCCACATCATCCTCTTCATGCATGTTGTCTTACTCCAAGCTGTATAGGCTCGAAAGCCTACTACCAATTAAGCATATTAGGTGATGTGCATCTCTGTAATGAGAAGGGGTGTGGTCTAATGACATCAACACCCTATATCAGGTGTGCATAATTATTAGGCAACTTCCTTTCCTTTGGCAAAATGGGTCAAAAGAAGGACTTGACAGGCTCAGAAAAGTCAAAAATAGTGAGATATCTTGCAGAGGGATGCAGCAGTCTTAAAATTGCAAAGCTTCTGAAGCGTGATCATCGAACAATCAAGCGTTTCATTCAAATAGTCAACAGGGTCGCAAGAAGCGTGTGGAAAAACCAAGGCGCAAAATAACTGCCCATGAACTGAGAAAAGTCAAGCGTGCAGCTGCCAAGATGCCACTTGCCACCAGTTTGGCCATATTTCAGAGCTGCAACATCACTGGAGTGCCCAAAAGCACAAGGTGTGCAATACTCAGAGACATGGCCAAGGTAAGAAAGGCTGAAAGACGACCACCACTGAACAAGACACACAAGCTGAAACGTCAAGACTGGGCCAAGAAATATCTCAAGACTGATTTTTCTAAGGTTTTATGGACTGATGAAATGAGAGTGAGTCTTGATGGGCCAGATGGATGGGCCCGTGGCTGGATTGGTAAAGGGCAGAGAGCTCCAGTCCCACTCAGACGCCAGCAAGGTGGAGGTGGAGTACTGGTTTGGGCTGGTATCATCAAAGGTGAGCTTGTGGGCCTTTTCGGGTTGAGGATGGCGTCAAGCTCAACTCCCAGTCCTACTGCAAGTTTCTGGAAGACACCTTCTTCAAGCAGTGGTACAGGAAGAAGTCTGCATCCTTCAAGAAAACATGATTTCATGCAGGACAATGCTCCATCACATGCGTCCAAGTACTCCACAGCGTGGCTGGCAAGAAAGGGTTTAAAAGAAGAAAAACTAATGACATGGCCTCCTTGTTCACCTGATCTGAACCCCATTGAGAACCTGTGGTCCATCATCAAATGTGAGATTTACAAGGAGGGAAAACAGTACACCTCTCTGAACAGTGTCTGGGAGGCTGTGGTTGCTGCTGCACGCAATGTTGATGGTGAACAGATCAAAACACTGACAGAATCCATGGATGGCAGGCTTTTGAGTGTCCTTGCAAAGAAAGGTGGCTATATTGGTCGCTGATTTGTTTTTGTTTTGTTTTTGAATGTCAGAAATGTATATTTGTGAATGTGGAGATGTTATATTGGTTTCACTGGTAAAAATAAATAATTGAAATGGGTATATATTTGTTTTTTGTTAAGTTGCCTAATAATTATGCACAGTAATAGTCACCTGCACACACAGATATCCCCCTAAAATAGCTAAAACTAAACACAAACTAAAAACTACTTCCAAAAACATTCAGCTTTGATATTAATGAGTTTTTTGGGTTCATTGAGAACATGGTTGTTGTTCAATAATAAAATTATTCCTCAAAAATACAACTTGCCTAATAATTCTGCACTCCCTGTATGAGAGTAAGAAAGAAAAGTATATCTTTGTGTCCACCTTTCTCTGTTAATGCCCTACCTGGCCCCTGGCAAAAGCTTTGCTAGATCCGCCCCTGCACAGTTACCAGCTGTCAGCTAAATAAAAAAAGGAGCTTGGTGTTTATTTCTCTCAGAAACAGTTCATAACTTCCCTTCAACTCATTCATGTCACCTAAAGTGTAAACCTGTTTCTCCATCACCAGTTCAGCTCTGATGATTCAGTAAGGACATCTCCTGATTTCATCTTCATGCTCCAGCAAACATCAGCTGATACTAGAAATTAAAATCAAAAGAATTCTAACAACAGCTGATCAAGCTTAAACGTGCTGCTGTTGTTTAGCGCGATAAATAAGAGCGAACAGCCGATCATTGATCAGTTTCATGATTGACGTTTCAACACGCGAGAGAATGACAGGGAGGCTTCGTAACGACAGAATAAATCATAATGTTTTCTCTGAATGTGGGACGATTCCGTTTGTACGGCACGGCAACTCTATGAACTAACCCTAATGAATAAAATAAAGTCCAACGTCAGTAACTTAGTGCGCACACAGCTGTATATAAACTCCCGTGGCATTACGATTGTAAAAGGTCAACGAAAATAAATTACACCTAAACTCGGTTTATATCTGACCCAAATAGAGAGCGACCGGGTGCTGACACGAGTTTCACCCGCCTCAATATAAGCCAAGCCTGGGTGCTTTTTCACGAAGGGTTGCTAGCGGCGCGAGCTAACTATGCTAGCGGCGCTAGCTAGCTAGCCGGCTATCAGCAACACATAAGAGAACTGCTGCTAAATAAACTACACCTAAACTCTGTTTATATCTGACCCAAATAGAGTGCAGGTCATAACTTCTTACCTGAAATTCAGTTCACCTCACGCTCCTGCCTTCGCTTTCCCTGATCCACGATTGACCTCTGCGTTAGCAAACACAGGTCGATCGGCGGTCGCGGCATGTCCTTTCTGTCATACACCGGTGGATAGCTGCCCACTGTTGTAGCTCCGCATTATAGCACCACCAAACAACTCAGTTATTTTTTCCACATCCAGCTGTAACTCCGATTCTGTGCGAGCATTTGCGAGAGACCGGGGAGGTGAAAGGAGAGAGAGAGTCCCCTCGCTGTGCATTTGCAGCCAAGTGCGGCAGCTAGCTAGGTAGCCGGCTAGCTGTCAGGCAGGACCGACGTAGTCAGAGCACTGTCGCTAAATATGGGATGTCTTGATAAAACAAGCAGATATTTGAAGTTTACACACCTACATTCTCGCCTGAAAATATCTTAAAAGCTTATTTTGTGACCTAGAAACACGAATAAAAGACATATAAAACGAAGTGGTGGCCGCCATTGTTCACTCTGTAGAGGCGTGCTATGAATTGTGGGATATTGAGTTTTCCACCAAGCATTACCGTAACTTTTGAATGATTTGCGCAACCTTAAAAATTCCAATGGCTCCTGAAAGCAGCGACGCTGTGCGCACCGTTGAAATTGTCATCATTACGGTAATCCAAATAAGGGTAGACAGGCTGTACCACTCCAGCATACCACTAGAGAGAGCCAACACACCACAAATGAAGTCTGTTTATTTGGCGCCAAAAGATGAATTGGCCTAAATTTGCACTAAAATATTAATATTTAAAAACTATAAAGTCATGAACACCAAAAGTCATGACATAATAGTCCAGCTCCAGCCGCACAAAATGATCTAACATATGTAACCCTAATGTCAAAACTG
This sequence comes from Oreochromis niloticus, assembly GCF_001858045.2. NCBI lineage: Eukaryota > Metazoa > Chordata > Actinopteri > Cichliformes > Cichlidae > Oreochromis > Oreochromis niloticus. The sequence goes on from NW_020328665.1 coordinate 14,905, forward strand.
TTCGGCAGAGGAGCGCGGGAAAATTTTCACTAAAATATTAATATTTAAAAAACTATAAAATTCATAAACACCAAAAGTCATAGCACACCATTCCAGATCCGGCCGCACAAAATGAGGTAACATATATGAAGCTTGTCTCAAAACTGCGGGGCGAGATTCGCTGCAAAATTTCAGGCGGAAACTGGAGAATAATAATAATAACTAGAAAGCGAAAATTTCAGAAGAAATTTTATGTGTGCCTATGCCGCTGCTAATCTGTGTAGTTTTCCATTCATACGGCTACAGACAGCAAAACTCAGAAGAGCAGCCATTCTCCACCATGAATTATGGTAAAAACAAACACCGCTCGCGCCTCACAGATGACAGCTTACAGTTTTGGGTAAAGATGAGGTCACTTTGTACAGCCCCGATTTGCAGACGCTGTGCACACAGGTTCATAAGCAGAAGTCCCTCTGTACCACGGCAGACCCCGACAATGTTTGCACGAACACACTTTGAACCAGTACGTTATGGACCACTTTTCACACATGGTTGGTGTACCCTCCCAGCCAGCTGTAGCTTTTCAACTCACAGCCCGACACACACCCAAAAAACAGCCGAGAGAGCACAGACTACGCCCGAGAGGTGTGATTGCAGATGCCCCTCAGGTGGGTCCACCTCCCCTGCAGCGGCACTGCAGACCACGCCCCGCCACACATATCAAACACGTAAATAAATATTTATGCACTTTTGCATTCACTTTTTGTTTTTTGTTATTTTTACACAGTGTTCTGAATGATGAACAATGGTCTACAGCCAATCTTGTGTATTATTATACAAACTTTGGTTGTAAGATTCAGATAACTATTTAATAAAAGCTAAATATTTTATACAGGGAGTGCAGAATTATTAGGCAAATGAGTATTTTGTCCACATCATCCTCTTCATGCATGTTGTCTTACTCCAAGCTGTATAGGCTCGAAAGCCTACTACCAATTAAGCATATTAGGTGATGTGCATCTCTGTAATGAGAAGGGGTATGGTCTAATGACATCAACACCCTATATCAGGTATGCATAATTATTAGGCAACTTCCTTTCCTTTGGCAAAATGGGTCAAAAGAAGGACTTGACAGGCTCAGAAAAGTCAAAATAGTGAGATATCTTGCAGAGGGATGCAGCAGTCTTAAAATTGCAAAGCTTCTGAAGCGTGATCATCGAACAATCAAGCGTTTCATTCAAAATAGTCAACAGGGTCGCAAGAAGCGTGTGGAAAAACCAAGGGGCAAAATAACTGCCCATGAACTGAGAAAAGTCAAGCGTGCAGCTGCCAAGATGCCACTTGCCACCAGTTTGGCCATATTTCAGAGCTGCAACATCACTGGAGTGCCCAAAAGCACAAGGTGTGCAATACTCAGAGACATGGCCAAGGTAAGAAAGGCTGAAAGACGACCACCACTGAACAAGACACACAAGCTGAAACGTCAAGACTGGGCCAAGAAATATCTCAAGACTGATTTTTCTAAGGTTTTATGGACTGATGAAATGAGAGTGAGTCTTGATGGGCCAGATGGATGGGCCCGTGGCTGGATTGGTAAAGGGCAGAGAGCTCCAGTCCCACTCAGACGCCAGCAAGGTGGAGGTGGAGTACTGGTTTGGGCTGGTATCATCAAAGGTGAGCTTGTGGGGCCTTTTCGGGTTGAGGATGGCGTCAAGCTCAACTCCCAGTCCTACTGCAAGTTTCTGGAAGACACCTTCTTCAAGCAGTGGTACAGGAAGAAGTCTGCATCCTTCAAGAAAAACATGATTTTCATGCAGGACAATGCTCCATCACACGCGTCCAAGTACTCCACAGCGTGGCTGGCAAGAAAGGGTTTAAAAGAAGAAAAACTAATGACATGGCCTCCTTGTTCACCTGATCTGAACCCCATTGAGAACCTGTGGTCCATCATCAAATGTGAGATTTACAAGGAGGGAAAACAGTACACCTCTCTGAACAGTGTCTGGGAGGCTGTGGTTGCTGCTGCACGCAATGTTGATGGTGAACAGATCAAAACACTGACAGAATCCATGGATGGCAGGCTTTTGAGTGTCCTTGCAAAGAAAGGTGGCTATATTGGTCGCTGATTTGTTTTTGTTTTGTTTTTGAATGTCAGAAATGTATATTGTGAATGTGGAGATGTTATATTGGTTTCACTGGTAAAATAAATAATTGAAATGGGTATATATTTGTTTTTTGTTAAGTTGCCTAATAATTATGCACAGTAATAGTCACCTGCACACACAGATATCCCCTAAATAGCTAAAACTAAACACAAACTAAAACTACTTCCGAAAACATTCAGCTTTGATATTAATGTGTTTTTGGGTTCATTGAGAACATGGTTGTTGTTCAATAATAAAATTATTCCTCAAAAATACAACTTGCCTATAATTCTGCACTCCCTGTATGAGAGTAAGAAAGAAAGTATATCTTTGTGTCCACCTTTCTCTGTTAATGCCCTACCTGGCCCCCTGGCAAAAGCTTTGCTAGATCCGCCCTGCACAGTTACCAGCTGTCAGCTAAATAAAAAAAAGGAGCTTGGTGTTTATTTCTCTCAGAAACAGTTCATAACTTCCCTTCAACTCATTCATGTCACCTAAAAAAAAGGTAAACCTGTTTCTCCATCACCAGTTCAGCTCTGATGATTCAGTAAGGTCATCTCCTGGTTTCGACCAGCCGCTTCTACAGCTGTGGCTCCAGCAAACATCAGCTGATACTAGAAATTAAAATCAAATGAATTCTAACAACAGCTGATCAAGCTTAAACGTGCTGCTGTTGTTTAGCGCGATAAACAAACAAGAGAGAAAAGCCGATCATTGATCAGTTTCATGACTGAAGTTTGAACAGGCGTGAGAATGACAGGGGAGGCTGTCATAAAGTTCAACATCAGTAACTTAGCGCGCACACAGCTGTATAGAAACTCCATCGTGCTAGCTACCACGCAGTACGAGTTATTATAACTGATTGTAAAAAGTCAGCACAACGAAAATAAACTACACCTAAACTCGGTTTATATCTGACCCAAATAGAGAGCGACCGGGTGCTGACACGAGTTTCACCCGCCTCAATATAAGCCAAGCCTGGGTGCTTTTTCACGAAGGGTTGCTAGCGGCGCGAGCTAACTATGCTAGCGGCGCTAGCTAGCTAGCCGGCTATCAGCAACACATAAGAGAACTGCTGCTAATAAACTACACCTAAACTCGGTTTATATCTGACCCAAATAGAGAGCGACCGGGTGCTGACACGAGTTTCACCCGCCTCAATATAAGCCAAGCCTGGGTGCTTTTCACGAAGGGTTGCTAGCGGCGCGAGCTAACTATGCTAGCGGCGCTAGCTAGCTAGCCGGCTATCAGCAACACATAAGAGAACTGCTGCTAAATAAACTACACCTAAACTCGGTTTATATCTGACCCAAATAGAGTGCAGTTCATAACTTCTTACCTGAAATTCAGTTCACCTCACGCTCCTGCCTTCGCTTTCCCTGATCCATGATTGACCACCGCGTTAGCAATCGCCTGCCCGGCCTCATATGTCTCGTTGGCGGCATGTCCTTTCTGTCACACACCGGTGGGTAGCTGCCCTCTGTTGTAGCTCCACACCAAACAACTCAGTTATTTTTTCCACATCCAGCTGTAACTCCGATTCTATGCGAGCATTTGCGAGAGACCAGGGAGGTGAAACGACAGAGAGAGTCCCCTCGCTATCCATTTGCAGCCAAGTGCGGCAGCTAGCTAGGTAGCCAGCTAGGTAGCCGGCTAGCTGTCAGGCAGGACCGACGTAGTCAGAGCACTGTCGCTAAATATGGGATGTCTTGATAAAACGAGCAGATATTTGAAGTTTACACACCTGCATTCTCGCCTGAAAATATCTTAAAGTGTATTTTGTGACCTAGAAACACGAATAAAAGACATATAAAACGAAGTGGTGTCCGCCATTGTTTAACTCGGCAGAGGGGTGCTATGAATTATGGGATATGGAGTTTTGTAACAAGCATACAGATTTTCAGCCGTACTACTCCCGGTATACCACTAGAGAGAGCCAAGACACCACAAATGAAGTCTGTTTATTTGGCGCCAAAGATGAATTGGCCTAAATTTGTACTAAATATTAATATTTAAAAAACTATAAAAGTCATAAACACCAAAAGTCACAACATAATAGTCCAGCTCCAGCCGCACAAATGATCTAACATATGTAATCCTAATGTCAAAACTGTTTGGCAGAGGAGCGCGGGAAAATTTTCACTAAAATATTAATATTTAAAAACTATAAAATTCATAAACACCAAAAGTCATAGCACACCATTCCAGATCCGGCCGCACAAAATGAGGTAACATATATGAAGCTTGTCTCAAAACTGCGGGGCGTGATACGTGCCGAAATTTAGGCGGAAGATGGAGAATAATAATAATAATAATAAGAATAATAAATCCGACGAATAGTAATATGTGTGCCTCTTTCCATAGGCACACATAATAACTAGAAAAATTTGCATTTCCTGCGAAAATGCAGTGTGGATGCTGGAACGCTGAAGCTGTCAGCTGAAACTAGCTGAAAAAGCTGAAAAGTTGCAGAAATTGTAAAAACTTTGCGGAAGCAAAGGAACGTTGCTAAATGTAGTAACTTAGCAGAACTGCAATATCTTAGAGGAAACATAATACTTGGCAGAAATACAATATCATAGCAGAACTTAGCAGAAATATTGTAACTTACCAGAAACACGATAACTTCCCAAAAATACAGAATTTCGGAGAAATAGTATAAGATAACAGAAAGAATATATTTAGCCAAACATTCTTAAACATTACAGAATACTACTCTATAGCAGAAATGATATATTTAGAAAGAAAAACATAATATAGTAGAATACTATGATTTAGCAGAAATCCTACAATATAGCTCAATAACAATGATTTAGAACAGATACTATGATTGAGCAGAATAGTAATAACTTAAGTGAAATATTGGAAAGGTAAAATGACAAGCTGAATAAAAAGGAACATGGTTAAGTTTGCTCAAAACTAATTTTTGTTCACCTGTGAAAAAATAAAATAAAATACATTTAGAAATACAAATAAGAACAGCCAACAGATACACACAAAATTAAATATGGATACACAATCAACAATACACACAAATCAATATGGATACACAAATGTACAGAGAGAGACACACACACAAGGTCTATGCCAGTCAACCAGTCTGAATATATTATATTTTTATCCAACAATGAGATGCTGCCCTAAAAGGGCTTTGTGTGTGTCTTTCTCTCTCTCTCTCTCTCTCTCTCTCTCTCTCACACACACACACACACACACACACACACACACTTAAAGACTCACACACACACACACAGGCTCACACACACACGCGCGCACACACGCGCGCACACACACACACACATAGAATCAGCAAGTGAACAGGGGCTGTTAACAGCATGTTTCTAGGTCAGTCAAACAGCTGTGAGATTCTCAATTTGAATCCACCAATCAGAGGGGCTGTGTGCTTTTTCCTGCCAAAACTGGTGCACCAGGTGCAGGCTTTTACAGCACAGAGAGAGACAGGATTTTTGCAGTCTATTTCTCATAGTCAGGACTCCGCTCAAACAAACAGCATAATTCCTAACCGTAGGGGCTACAACGGTCATTCTTAGAACGTTGTGTTCAGAAGACATGGGAGAATCTTGAAATGTTGACGATTTAAAATAAAAGATGAAATATCATAGATATATGACATAGATGATTGGTTGTCTAAGAAGCCATGATTGCCCCAATATGCAAATTTGAATGTGCAAGGCCTAAGATATGATTGGCTGGCTGGGAAGCCATGAAGGCAACAATATGCAAATTTGAATGTGCAAGCCCTCGGATCCCTGATCCATGATTGGTTGTCTTAGAAGCCATATAAAAGCAGTAAACTGTACTATGATTTGGTAGAAAAACTATAATTAATCAAAAATACTATATTTGGCAGAAATACTATGCTGTAGCAGAAACACTATATTTAGCACAATCTGATGAAATAGAAGAAATAGTATGATTTAGCAGAAATGCTGTATTTAGCACAAATACTGGAAAGCAGCAGAAATGCTATGACTTAGCACAATAGTAATAACCTAAATAGAAAAATTGGAAAAGCAAAATGGACAGCTGAAAAATGCTGAACATGCTAAGGGTCCTCAAATGTAATTGTTAAATGAGAAAAAAACCAGCAAAAAAAAGTATAACAGTCACACAACCACATATATGTACACATATGGTAACACATGCACAGACAGACACCACAGGATCAATTCAGTCAACCAGTCTAACTTATTGAATTTAAATCACACACACACACACACACACACACAAGATCCAATTTAGTCAACCAGTCTAAATATATTGATTTTGAATCTTACAATGAGATCATCCCATAAAAAGGCTTTCTCTCTCTCTCTCTCTCTCTCTCTCTCTGTCACACACACACACACACACACACACACACACAAGATCCAATTCAGTCAACCAGTCTAAATATATTGATTTGAATCTTACAATGAGATCATCCCATAAAAGGCTTTCTCTCTCTCTCTCTCTCTCTGTCACACACACACACACCACACACACACACACACACAAGATCCAATCCAGTCAACCAGTCTAAATATATGATTTTGAATCTTACAATGAGATCATCCCATAAAAGGCTTTCTCTCTCTCTCTCTCTCTCTCCCTCTCTCTCTCTGTCACACCACACACCACACACACAAGATCAATTCAGTCAACCAGTCTAAATATATTGATTTAAATCTTACAATGAGATCATCCATACAAGCCTTTCTCTCTCTCTCTCTCTCTCTCTCTCTCTGTCACACCACACCACACACACACACTCACACACACACACACACACACACACACACAGGGAGAGAGAAGTAAGTTTCTAGCTCAGTCAAGCAGCCTGGGAGCTGCTGAATTTGAATCCACCAATCAGAGAGCCTGTGCACTTTTCCCGCCAAAACAGGTGCACGCAGCACAGAGAGACACAGGATTTTGCAGTCTATTTTCATATGAGACTCCCTCAAACAAATGACCATAATTTCCTAACCGTAGGGATAGAACGGTCATTCTTACACCGTTTTGTTCAGAAGAGATGGGGGAATCTTAAAGTGTTTACAATTTATCATTAAAATATGAATTATTAAAGATATTTGCTCTAATGCACCATAACTGAGTAGGCAAGCGAAACTGCCTTGACTTGCCCTCAACAACGCTTTCTAACTCTAAATCTATTTGGAGTATCAATATCATTCTTTGACCGTAAGAGACAGCAGGCTTGGTGAACAATCATGGAATTTCAGGTCTCTGTGGAAATCCAAAAAAGATATGACGAGAGAAAAAGTTGTTCATTTCCAGAGTTTGAAATCTGAAGAAATCTGAGCGAAGGACGAATTTCCTACCTCAACAAGTCTAACTCATTTCAGAACGGTAAAGGTGAGAAAAAATTCTTGAATTGTGAGCGTCAGGAGTGTCTGAAGATATATGGGACAAGCCTTATGTCTTAACTTCGCTTCGTTAAGGAGATATGACGATTCGAATATGCCTTCATTACAGAAATCAAGCGATGATTTTGAACAAGCTCTCCATGACTTTCTATGGAGAGTTTGCGACTTTGTGTTGGTCTGAGGAGATTTGGCAAATTCTATAAATTCACAACAATGATGGTGACATTTTCGGAAAGCCAGCAAAAATGCCTAGTTTCGATGTTAATTGTGGAAGTTGAGGGAAATTGAGCAAGTAGCAAGAGTTGTTCGGACATGAGAGAAGACTGCGAAACCTACAGTGGCACACTGGAAGCCAGTGCATAGCACCATAACAACGCATGTATTTTCTGAAAAATCACAATTTTGCAACTGAAAACTTAGAGGGATAAAAGTAAAACTGTAACAGATATGAAAAAGCTGAATATTCATGAATAGCCCAATAATTTGTGAACATTTTAAAGTTTGAATGGTTGTTCTAGGCAAAGTATGAGAAAGTAGATAAGTTTCAAAACAAGCAAGTTTTAGCAAATTGCTGAAGTTTCCCATTCATTTCAATGGGACAAATTAAAGGAAAAAGCTTAATATTTTAAAAAGTATAACAGTTAAAAATACCAAAAGTCATAGCCACATTAGCAGAATAGCAGAATAGTTTAAAATTTGAACGGTGAAAATCGGCTGAAAATTGTGGAAGTAGAAAAGTGCCAAAAAAGTGCAAAAATTGGCAACTAGAATAATAAGTAGGATAATAATAAAGATAAAGATAAGAGAACAGAACTCAATAGTGTGGATGCCTCCAGCATCCACACAACTAGAAAGCGAAAATTCAGAAGAAATTTTATGTGTGCCTATGCCGCTGCTAATCAGTGTAGTTTGCCATTCATACGGCTACAGAGAGCAAAACTCAGCAGAGCAGCCATTCTCCACCATGAATATGATAAAAACAAACACGCTCGCGCCTCACAGATGACAGCTTACAGTTTTGGGTAAAGATGAGTGACTTCGTACAGCCCCGATTGCAGACGCTGTGCACAGAGGTTCATGAGCAGAAGTCCCATTGTACCACGGCAGACCCGACAATGTTTGCATGAACACGCTTTGAAGCATTACGTTATGGACCACTTTCACACATGGTTGGTGTACCCACACAGGCAGCCGTAGCTTTTCAACTCATAGCCAACACACACCCAAAAAACAGCCAAGAGAGCACAGCTTTAACCCGTGGGTCCACCTCCCTGCAGCGGCACTGCAGACCACGCCCCGACACACATCAACACATAAAATAAATATGTATGCACTTTCGCATTCACTTTTTGTTTTTGTTATTTTTACATAGTGTTCTGAATGATGAACAATGGTCTACAGCCAATCTTGTGTATTATTATACAACTTTGGTTGTAAGATCAGATAACTATTTAATAAAAGCTAAATATTTTATACAGGGAGTGCAGAATTATTAGGCAAATGAGTATTTTGTCCACATCATCCTCTCATGCATGTTGTTTACTCCAAGCTGTATAGGCTCGAAAGCCTACTACCAATTAAGCATATTAGGTGATGTGCATCTCTGTAATGAGAAGGGGTATGGTCTAATGACATCAACACCTATATCAGGTGTGCATAATTATTAGGCAACTTCCTTTCCTTTGGCAAAATGGGTCAAAAGAAGGACTTGACAGGCTCAGAAAAGTCAAAAATAGTGAGATATTTGCAGAGGGATGCAGCAGTCTTAAAATTGCAAAGCTTCTGAAGCGTGATCATCGAACAATCAAGCGTTTCATTCAAAATAGTCAACAGGGTCGCAAGAAGCGTGTGGAAAACCAAGGCGGCAAATAACTGCCCATGACTGAGAAAGTCAAGCGTGCAGCTGCCAAGATGCCATTGCCACAGTTTGGCCATATTTCAGAGCTGCAACATCACTGGAGTGCCCAAAGCACAAGGTGTGCAATACTCAGAGACATGGCAAGGTAAGAAAGGCTGAAGACGACCACCACTGAACAAGACACACAAGCTGAAACGTCAAGACTGGGCCAAGAAATATCTCAAGACTGATTTTTCTAAGGTTTTATGGACTGATGAAATGAGAGTGAGTCTTGATGGGCCAGATGGATGGGCCCGTGGCTGGATTGGTAAAGGGCAGAGAGCTCCAGTCCCACTCAGACGCCAGCAAGGTGGAGGTGGAGTACTGGTTTGGGCTGGTATCATCAAAGGTGAGCTTGTGGGGCCTTTTCGGGTTGAGGATGGCGTCAAGCTCAACTCCCAGTCCTACTGCAAGTTTCTGGAAGACACCTTCTTCAAGCAGTGGTACAGGAAGAAGTCTGCATCCTTCAAGAAAAACATGATTTTCATGCAGGACAATGCTCCATCACACGCGTCCAAGTACTCCACAGCGTGGCTGGCAAGAAAGGGTTTAAAAGAAGAAAAACTAATGACATGGCCTCCTTGTTCACCTGATCTGAACCCCATTGAGAACCTGTGGTCCATCATCAAATGTGAGATTTACAAGGAGGGAAAACAGTACACCTCTCTGAACAGTGTCTGGGAGGCTGTGGTTGCTGCTGCACGCAATGTTGATGGTGAACAGATCAAAACACTGACAGAATCCATGGATGGCAGGCTTTTGAGTGTCCTTGCAAAGAAAGGTGGCTATATTGGTCGCTGATTTGTTTTGTTTTGTTTTGAATGTCAGAAATGTATATTTGTGAATGTGGAGATGTTATATTGGTTTCACTGGTAAAAATAAATAATTGAAATGGGTATATATTTGTTTTTTGTTAAGTTGCCTAATAATTATGCACAGTAATAGTCACCTGCACACACAGATATCCCCTAAAATAGCTAAAACTAAACACAAACTAAAAACTACTTCCGAAAACATTCAGCTTTGATATTAATGTGTTTTTGGGTTCATTGAGAACATGGTTGTTGTTCAATAATAAAATTATTCCTCAAAAATACAACTTGCCTAATAATTCTGCACTCCCTGTATGAGAGAAGAAAAGTATATCTTTGTGTCCACCTTTCTCTGTTAATGCCCTACCTGGCCCCCTGGCAAAAGCTTTGCTAGATCCGCCCCTGCACAGTTACCAGCTGTCAGCTAAATAAAAAAGGAGCTTGGTGTTTATTTCTCTCAGAAACAGTTCATAACTTCCCTTCAACTCATTCATGTCACCTAAAAAAAAGGTAAACCTGTTTCTCCATCACCAGTTCAGCTCTGATGATTCAGTAAGGTCATCTCCTGGTTTCGACCAGCCGCTTCTACAGCTGTGGCTCCAGCAAACATCAGCTGATACTAGAAATTAAAATCAAATGAATTCTAACAACAGCTGATCAAGCTTAAACGTGCTGCTGTTGTTTAGCGCGATAAACAAACAAGAGAGAAAAGCCGATCATTGATCAGTTTCATGACTGAAGTTTGAACAGGCGAGAGAATGACAGGGGAGGCTGTCATAAAGTTCAACATCAGTAACTTAGCGCGCACACAGCTGTATAGAAACTCCATCGTGCTAGCTACCACGCAGTACGAGTTATTATAACTGATTGTAAAAAGTCAGCACAACGAAAATAAACTACACCTAAACTCGGTTTATATCTGACCCAAATAGAGTGCAGGTCAACTTCTTACCTGAAATTCAGTTCACCTCACGCTCCGACCGGCAGCCGCCTGCTTCTCCTGCCTTCGGTTTCCCTGATCCACGATCTACCACCGGTCGATCGGCGGTCGCCTCGCCGCCTCGTTCCCGCATGTTCTTTCTGACACACACCGGTGGATAGCTGCCTCGGTTGTAGCTCCGCGTCAGCGACTACCAAACAACTCAGTTATTTTTTCCACATCGACCAGCATCTGGACAATCCACCGCCTTTCACTGTTTGTACCGTTACTAAAAAAAAACCCTCATCGGCTCATAAAACGAAAAATAAGTCCAGCTATGACCCTGAGTCAAAAAGACAGCCAGCTCGGGTTAGCTAGCTACCTGTCTAGCTCTTTGCAGGCACCGAAAACATCAGAGCTAATATGGGATGTCTTGGTAACACGAGCAGATATTTGAAGTTTACATCTGGCCAATCCACCACCTTTCACTGTTTATACCGTTACTAAAATGAATAAATAAATAAATCATCGCGTCCATATAAACGAAAAATAAGTCCAGCTAAAACACATACTGTCGGCGAGCGACCGGGTGCTGACACGAGTTTCACCGCCTCAATATAAGCCAAGCCTGGGTGCTTTTTCACGAAGGGTCGCTAGCGGTGCTAGCTAACTATGCTAGCGGCGCTAGCTAGCTAGCCGGCTATCAGCAACACATAAGAGAACTGCTGCTAAATAAACTACACCTAAACTCGGTTTATATCTGACCCAAATAGAGTGCAGGTCATAACTTCTTACCTGAAATTCAGTTCACCTCACGCTCCTGCCTTCGCTTTCCCTGATCCACGATTGACCTCCGCGTTAGCAAACACCGTCGTCGATCGGCGGTCGCGGCATGTCCTTTCTGTCATACACCGGTGGATAGCTGCCCACTGTTGTAGCTCCACCACCAAACAACTCAGTTATTTTTTCCACATC
>NW_020328666.1:0-22547 GCF_001858045.2 Oreochromis niloticus
GCTCCATATAGATTTAGAGTTACAAAACGTTGTTTGAGGGCAAGTCAAGGCAGTTTTGCTTCGCCTCTACTCAGTTACAGTGTATTACAAGTCATATATCTTCAATAATTTATATTTTATCTCTGAATTAAGAAGACCTGCAGATTCCCCCATCTCTTCTGAACAAAACGGTGTCAGAACGAGCATTCTAGCCCCTACGGTTAGGAAATTATGGCCATTTGTTCGAGGGGAATCCTGAATGTGAGAAATACACTGCAGAAAACTCACACCTCTCTCTGTGTCTGTGTGTGTAAGTGCTGATTACAGCAGTGCAGCCAATTTAGCTGACCTAGATATACAAACCCAGACTCTCAACAGCCTCTGCACACTTGCTCTCTGTGTATGTGTGTGTGTATCAATATTTCTCCCATGTTAAAGTATTACTCCTCCATAATAGTATTTGTGCTAATCAAAGTACTTCTACTACATCTTAGTACTTCTGCTCAATCATAGTATTTCTGCTAAATCATAGTATTTTTGAAAAATCATGGTATTTGTGCCAAATCATGGTTTGGGGGCAGAACCATAATATTTATTTTATGTTATGAGATTACTACTAAGTGCAGGAATGTCTGTTATGTTATAGTTTATGTGCTGAATATAGTATAAGGTCTGCCAAATCATAGTATTTATCCCAAATCATAGTATTTATGCAAAATTACAGTATTTCTGCCAAAAAGCAGAAATAGTACCTTTTAGCAGAAATTTCTGTCAAAAGATATTATTTATGTTAAAACATAGTATTTCTGCTAAATCATAGTATTTCTGCCAAATCATAGTATTTGTACTTATTCATAGTACTTGTGCCAAATCATAGTATTTGTACCCAATCATAGTATTTCTGCAATATGATCGTATTTGTGCCAAATCATGGTATCTTTTTGCCAAATCATGGTATTTGTGCCAAATCATGTTATTTGTGGCCAGTTAAAATTTCTGTTATATTAGTGTTACTACTAAGTCATAGAATTTCTGTTATGTTATAGTATATCTGCTGATTATGGTATATGTGCCAAATAATAGTATTTATAGCAAATAATAGTATTACTGCCCAAACATAGTATTTCTTGTAGTATTTGTAGTAGTAGTTGTTGTAGTATTTGTGCAAAAACATAGAATTTCTGCAAAATCATAGTATATCTGTTATGTTATAGTATTACTACCAAATCATAGTATTCCAAATCATAGTATTACTGCAATTCCATAGTATTTGAGCGAAATCGTACTATTTGTGAAAAAACATACTATGTCTGCAAAATCACATTATATCTGCTATGTTATACTATTACTACTAAGTCACAGTATTTCTGCCAATTCGTAGTATTCGTACTAAATCATACTACTTGTGCCAAATCATAGTATTGAAATCAAAATATAGTATTTGTACCAAAGCATTGTATTTGTACGAAGTACAGTATTTCTGCCAAATCAGAGAATTACTGCAATTTCATAGTATTTTGAGGAATCCCTTTTGTTATAGTATTACTTCTAAGTCGTAGTATTTCTGCTTTGTCATAGTATTTGTACTGAAACATAGTATTTCTGCCAAATCATAGTTTTACTGCTATTTCATAGTGTTTGAGTGAAATTACAGTGTTTCTGCAAAAACATTGTATTTCTGCTAAATCATAGTATTTCTGTTATCTTAAAGTACTTGCACTCAATTATAGTATTTGTGCCAAAGTGTAGTATTTCTGCCAAATCATATTATCTCTGCTAAATCATAGTGTCTGCCAAATCATAATATTTGTGCCTAAACGCAGCATTTGTACCAAAACATAGTATTGCTGCTATATCATAGTATTTGATCCAAATCATAGTATATGTCCTAAAACATAGTATTTCTGCCAAATCATACTATTTGTCCTAAAGCATAGTATTTCAACAAAATCACAGTATTCTGCTATGTTTAGTATTTGCTGTAGAAAAACCTGTTTATGTGAGCTACATTACCCAGCAGCCTCTGAGCAGTGAGGGAATTCATGGGACTTCTGAGCTAGATGGTCTTCCCTCGTTCCTGGGCTAACGATTGAGGAGAGAGCTGCTGGGAAGGGGAGCAAATAGCCCATCCTGTATTTGTTGGGGATGGTGTGTGTCACATAAACGTGAGTTAATGTTCCATGCTTAAGATGTTTACCCTGCTACTTGTGTGTATTGGTTTTACTTACCTTTAGCGTATGTGCTAGTTAGCGATAGCTATGGCAGCACAGTTATTTGATTGTTTTGGGCTTGTTCCTGCTTTGTTTGTTCCCCTGCAAATTTATGTGAATTTGTACACTGTAATATCGCTGTATTACGTAGTGGCTAAGTAGGAGGCTGACTGTTACTAAGTGCATCAGTGTACATAGGTCATCTCTTGTGTTGGAGTGCCCTCTTGTGGCACCTTTGGTAGTGCCTTATAAACGTGAACACTGCAAAGAAGTGTATCAGACTGGTTTGTAGTGAGGAATTTGTGCCAGTTCTTTCATCTTAATCCGTATTCATGTTGTAATGTAGTAGTACCACAATATGGCAGAAACACTATGTTTTGGCACAAATACTTTGATTTGGTATACTTTAGCTTCTTCACCCCTTTTCAGCAAAATTTTCATTTTTTCACCCCTTTCAGCACAAATTCCAGCTTTTTGGCTGTTTCAGAAAAAAAACTCTTTTCAGCAGAAACTCTGCAGATTCATCTCTTTTCAGCGCAAGTTTCTGCTTCTTTGCCTCTTTTCTGCAGAAATTCTGCTGATCCACCTCTTTTCTGCAAAACTTTCAGCCTTTTCACTGTATCAGCACAATTCTCAGCAGCTTCTTCTCATTTCAGCAGAATTGTCCGTCTCTCCACAACAACTTTTTGCAACTTTTCATCTTTTCAGCTTTTCAGCAGACAGCTTCAGCGTCAAGGCATCCACACAGCATTTTCGCAGGAAATGCAAATTTTTCTAGTTATTCTTCTAGTTGCTTCCGTACACTTTTTGGCACTTAACTACTTCCACAGTTTTCTGCCGATTTTCTCAGTTCAAACTCTATACTGTTCTGCTCTTTCTGCTCTTTCCGGCAATGACTTTTGGTGTTTATTACTGTTATACTTTTAAAATATTACACTTTTTCCTTTAATTTGTCCCATTGAAATGAATGGAAACTTCCACAATTCTGCTAAAACTTGCTTGTCTTTGAAACTTAACTACTTTGTCATACTTTCACCTAGAAACTCCATTCAAACTTTAAAATGTTCTCAGATTATTGGGCTATTCCTGTCTGATTCAGCTTTTTCAGATCTTCTACCGTTTTAATTTTATACCTCTTTAAGTTTTCAGTTGCAAAATTGTGATTTTCAGAAAATACATGCGTTGCTATGGTTGCTATGCAATTAACTCAGAGTGTGCACTCGTCCTTTCTGAATTTCTCTTCATGTCTGAACAACTTCTTGCTACTCGCTCAATTTCCACTCAACCCCACAAATTATACATCAAAACGTAGGTATTTCTGTTGGCTTTCAGAAAATGTCACTATCATTGTTGTGGGACTTATAGACTTTTTGCAGATCTCCTCAGAGTAACATAAAGTCTCAAAACTCTCCATAGAAACTCAATGGAGAGTTTCTTCAAAATCAGCGCTGGAATTCTCTAATGAGAGGCATTTTCAAATCGTCATATCTCCTTAACGAAACAAAGTTGAGACATGACGCTTGTGCCAATATATCTTCAGACGTCACTGATGCTCACAATTCAAGAATTTTTTCCTCACCTATTACCGTTGGCCATGAATTACACTTGTTTGAGGATAGGAAATTTGTCCCTCGCTCAGATTTCTTCAGATTTCAAACTCTGGAAATGAGGCACTTTTTTCTCTCATCATATCTTTTTGATGGATTTCCACAGAGACCTGAAAATTCCCATGACTGTTCACCAAAGCCTGCTGTTTCTTACGGTGAAAGAATGATTTTGATGCTCCATATAGATTTAGAGTTACAAAACATTGTTTGAGGGCAAGTCAAGGCAGTTTTGCTTTGCCTCTACTCAGTTACAGTGTATTACAAGTCATATATCTTTAATAATTTATATTTTATCTCTGATTTATGAAGACCTGCAGATTCCCCCATCTCTTCTGAACAAATCGGTGTCAGAATGAGCATTCTAGCCCCTACGGTTAGGAAATTATGGCCATTTGTTCGAGGGGAATCCTGAATGTGAGAAATATACTGCAGAAAACTCACACCTCTCTCTGTGTCTGTGTGTGTAAGTGCTGATTACAGCAGGTGCAGCCAATTTAGCTGACTTAGATATACCAAACCCAGACTCTCAACAGCCTCTGCACACTTTGCTCTCTGTGTATGTGTGTGTGTATATCAATATTTCTCCCATGTTAAAGTATTACTCCTCCATAATAGTATTTGTGCTACATCAAAGTACTTCTACT
Organism: Oreochromis niloticus; assembly: GCF_001858045.2. Classification (NCBI taxonomy): domain Eukaryota; kingdom Metazoa; phylum Chordata; class Actinopteri; order Cichliformes; family Cichlidae; genus Oreochromis; species Oreochromis niloticus. Next base: position 4,441 of record NW_020328666.1, read on the forward strand.
ACATCTTAGTACTTCTGCTCAATCATAGTATTTCTGCTAAATCATAGTATTTTTGAAAAATCATGGTATTTGTGCCAAATCATGGTTTGGGGGCAGAACCATAATATTTATTTTATGTTATGAGATTACTACTAAGTGCAGGAATGTCTGTTATGTTATAGTTTATGTGCTGAATATAGTATATCTGCCAAATCATAGTATTTATCCCAAATCATAGTATTTATGCAAAATTACAGTATTTCTGCCAAAAAGCAGAAATAGTACCTTTTAGCAGAAATTTCTGTGAAAAGATATTATTTATGTTAAAACATAGTATTTCTGCTAAATCATAGTATTTCTGCCAAATCATAGTATTTGTACTTATTCATAGTACTTGTGCCAAATCATAGTATTTGTACCCAATCATAGTATTTCTGCAATATGATCGTATTTGTGCCAAATCATGGTATCTTTTTGCCAAATCATGGTATTTGTGCCAAATCATGTTATTTGTGGCCAGTTAAAATTTCTGTTATATTAGTGTTACTACTAAGTCATAGAATTTCTGTTATGTTATAGTATATCTGCTGATTATGGTATATGTGCCAAATAATAGTATTTATAGCAAATAATAGTATTACTGCCCAAACATAGTATTTCTTGTAGTATTTGTAGTAGTAGTTGTTGTAGTATTTGTGCAAAAACATAGAATTTCTGCAAAATCATAGTATATCTGTTATGTTATAGTATTACTACCAAATCATAGTATTCCAAATCATAGTATTACTGCAATTCCATAGTATTTGAGCGAAATCGTACTATTTGTGAAAAAACATACTATGTCTGCAAAATCACATTATATCTGCTATGTTATACTATTACTACTAAGTCACAGTATTTCTGCCAATTCGTAGTATTCGTACTAAATCATACTACTTGTGCCAAATCATAGTATTGAAATCAAAATATAGTATTTGTACCAAAGCATTGTATTTGTACGAAGTACAGTATTTCTGCCAAATCAGAGAATTACTGCAATTTCATAGTATTTTGAGGAATCCCTTTTGTTATAGTATTACTTCTAAGTCGTAGTATTTCTGCTTTGTCATAGTATTTGTACTGAAACATAGTATTTCTGCCAAATCATAGTTTTACTGCTATTTCATAGTGTTTGAGTGAAATTACAGTGTTTCTGCAAAAACATTGTATTTCTGCTAAATCATAGTATTTCTGTTATCTTAAAGTACTTGCACTCAATTATAGTATTTGTGCCAAAGTGTAGTATTTCTGCCAAATCATATTATCTCTGCTAAATCATAGTGTCTGCCAAATCATAATATTTGTGCCTAAACGCAGCATTTGTACCAAAACATAGTATTGCTGCTATATCATAGTATTTGATCCAAATCATAGTATATGTCCTAAAACATAGTATTTCTGCCAAATCATACTATTTGTCCTAAAGCATAGTATTTCAACAAAATCACAGTATTTCTGCTATGTTATAGTATTTGTGCTTGTAGAAAAACCTGTGTTATTGTGAGCTACATTACCCAGCAGCCTCTGAGCAGTGAGGGAATTCATGGGACTTCTGAGCTAGATGGTCTTCCTTCGTTCCTGGGCTAACGATTGAGGAGAGAGCTGCTGGGAAGGGGAGCAAATAGCCCATCCTGTATTTGTTGGGGATGGTGTGTGTCACATAAACGTGAGTTAATGTTCCATGCTTAAGATGTTTACCCTGCTACTTGTGTGTATTGGTTTTAGTTACCTTTAGCGTATGTGCTAGTTAGCGATAGCTATGGCAGCACAGTTATTTGATTGTTTTGGGCTTGTTCCTGCTTTGTTTGTTCCCCTGCAAATTTATGTGAATTTGTACACTGTAATATCGCTGTATTACGTAGTGGCTAAGTAGGAGGCTGACTGTTACTAAGTGCATCAGTGTACATAGGTCATCTCTTGTGTTGGAGTGCCCTCTTGTGGCACCTTTTGGGTAGTGCCTTAGTAAACGTGAACACTGCAAAGAAGTGGTATCAGACTGGTTTGTAGTGGAGGAATTTGTTGCCAGTTTCTTTCATCTTTAATCCGTATTCATGTTGTAATGTAGTAACTTTTGTGGCGCAAATACCACAATATGGCAGAAATACCATGTTTTGGCACAAATACTTTGATTTGGTATACTTTAGCTTCTTCACCCCTTTTCAGCAAAATTTTCATTTTTTCACCCCTTTTCAGCACAAATTCCAGCTTTTTCAGGTGTTTTCAACAGAAATCTCTTTTATTTCTGATTGCTGATGTCTTTGTTTTTCAGCCGCCCGCCCCCTTTCCAGGTGGCGCAATCAGTAATGACACGGCTCTGCAGCTCAATGGTCGTGGGTTCAATCCCACCTTGGTCAACATTTTTTTTCACTACAAATTTATACACTTTCACAGACCTGTAATTTATATTGCTAATTTTTTTCACTACAAATGAGTAGTGCAAAAACATACTATGTCTGCAACATCACAGTATATCTGTTATGTTATAGTATTACTACTAAATCACATTATTTCTGCCAATTCAAGGAGGCTGACTGTTACTAAGTGCATCAGTGTACATAGGTCATCTCTTGTGTTGGAGTGCCCTCTTGTGGCGCCTTTTGGGTAGTGCCTTAGTAAACGTGAACACTGCAAAGAAGTGGTATCAGACTGGTTTGTAGTGGAGGAATTTGTTGCCAGTTTCTTTCATCTTTAATCCGTATTCATGTTGTAATGTAGTAGTACCACAATATGGCAGAAAAAATATGTTTTGGCACAAATACTTTGATTTGGTATACTTTAGCTTCTTCACCCCTTTTCAGCAAAATTTTCATTTTTTTCACCCCTTTTCAGCACAAATTCCAGTTTTTTTGGCTGTTTTCAGAAAACAAAAACTCTTTTCAGCGCAAGTTTCTGCTTCTTTGCCTCTTTTCTGCAGAAATTCTGCTGATTCACCTCTTTTCTGCAAAATTTTCAGCCTTTTCACCTCTGACTGTTACTAAGTGCATCAGTGTACATAGGTCATCTCTTGTGTTGGAGTGCCCTCTTGTGGCGCCTTTTGGGTAGTGCCTTAGTAAACGTGAACACTGCATAGAAGTGGTATCAGACTGGTTTGTAGTGGAGGAATTTGTTGCCAGTTTCTTTCATCTTTAATCCATATTCATGTTGTAATGTAGTAACTTTCACCCCTTTTCCGCAAAATTTTCATTTTTTTCACCCCTTTTCAGCACAAATTCCAGCTTTTTTGGCTGTTTTCAGAAAAAAAAACTCTTTTCAGCAGAAACTCTGCTGATTCATCTCTTTTCAGCGCAAGTTTCTGCTTCTTTGCCTCTTTTCTGCAAAAATTCTGCTGATTCACCTCTTTTCTCCAAAACTTTCAGCCTTTTGACCTCTTATCAGCACAATTCTCAGCAGCTTCTGCTCATTTAAGCAGAATTGTCCGTCTCTCCACCTCTTCTTTGTAAGAATGACTTTGGCTCAGGGAAATGAATAGCCACCTTGAGACCAGGAGGGCCAGGTTCGAATCCTGCTCAGTGGGGCATTTTTTTTTTCACCACCATACAACTTTTTGCAACTTTTCATCGTTTTTAGCTTTTCATAGTATCATAGTATTTCCACAAAATATTTGTATTTCTGCTACGTTATATTATTACTGCTCATAGTATTTCTGCCAAATTTTGGTATTTGCTCCAAAGCACAGTATTTCTGCCAAATCACAATATAACTGCAAAATAAAGGTTTTTGAGACAAATCATAGCGTTTGTGCTAAATCCTAGTAATTCTGCTCATAGAATTTCTGCTATGCTGAGGTGCTTTCTGCTAGATTATAGTTTTTCTGCTAAATCAAAGTATTTCATGTAAATCATACCAAGTCCCAGTGTTTCTGCCAAATCATAAATCATAAATAATGTGGCGTGTTGGGGGAACAGCTAGTCCTCTCCCATCATGCCTTAGGACATGTGCTGCTGTTTAGATGTTCTTGTTTCATTGTTTATGGTTACGTTACTTTTAACTGTTGTCTTGAATGTTGTGTTTATACTATGGTACAAAGTCACTGACAGTTATTGTTTTATAGGAAGGAAGAATGCAGTACCATAAGTGAGTTCTGTTATGCTGTTATTGACCCTTGAAGCACATTGTAAAACAAGCAAGTGTTTAATAAAAAGCTTCTCCTACCAGCTTGGGGTGGAATTACAAGCTCAAGCTTTCCCTGTGTGCTTATTTGCAAGACTTGTATGTGCCATAATAATTTTAATAAAGCAAAGTTAAGATGAGAAGCTTGTTCCAATTCATCTTCAGACAGTGCTGCCAGTCACGGTTGGAGCAGTTTTTACTGTCATCTTGCTGTTGAGCCATAAATTACATTTGTTTTCAAACTCTTAAAATGAAGCCGGTTCTTCTCTCGTCATATCTCCGCGACGGAGGTACAAAGAGCTATGAAAATCGCAGTCAAAGTTCAGCAAAGTCTGCTGATTTACCCAGTACAAGAATTGTGCTTCTATCCCACCTAGTTTTTGAGTTACACGACGTTTTGTAACTCCGAAAAATCGGCGTTTTACGCCTCTCACCGCGATCTAATTCTGACTGCTCAAGTCTCTGTGTTTTAGGCACCCGCCCCTTTGTGAGCAGACCTCATTTGGCTCAGAGGGTTGAGAAGCTACTGTGAGACCCGGTGGCAGAGGTTCGAGTCCTACCTGTGACAGTTGCTACACATCATCCCCACTTGCATGCACTCTGCTTTCTTGATACTCTTCAGTGTACCCTTACACATAAAGCCATCTCCATCAAACGCGTCTACACCTCTTTTTTAGCAGATAATTCTGCTTTTTCGCTTGTTTTCAGCAACTGCTGATGCTGATAGCCCTCCTAGTTTTTGAGTTACACGACGTTTTGTAACTCCAAAAAACGGCGCTTTTCGCCTCTCACCACGATCTATTTCTGATTGCTGATCTCTTTGTTTTTCAGCCGCCTGCCCTCTTGCCAGGTGGCGCAATTAGTAATGACACGGCTCTGCAGCTCAAAGGTCGTGGGTTCAATCCCACCTTGGTCAACATTTTTTTTTCACTACAAATTTATACACTATCACAGACCTGTAATTTATATTGCTATTTTTTTTCACTACAAATGAGTAGTGCAAAAACATACTATTTCTTCAACATCACAGTATATCTGTTATGTTATAGTATTACTACTAAATCACATTATTTCTGCCAATTCAAGGAGGCTGACTGTTACTAAGTGCATCAGTGTACATAGGTCATCTCTTGTGTTGGAGTGCCCTCTTGTGGCACCTTTTGGGTAGTGCCTTAGTAAACGTGAACACTGCAAAGAAGTGGTATCAGACTGGTTTGTAGTGGAGGAATTTGTTGCCAGTTTCTTTCATCTTTAATCCGTATTCATGTTGTAATGTAGTAGTACCACAATATGGCAGAAAAATATGTTTTGGCACAAATACTTTGATTTGGTATACTTTAGCTTCTTCACCCCTTTTCAGCAAAATTTTCATTTTTTTCACCCCTTTTCAGCACAAATTCCAGTTTTTTTGGCTGTTTTCAGAAAACAAAAACTCTTTTCAGCGCAAGTTTCTGCTTCTTTGCCTCTTTTCTGCAGAAATTCTGCTGATTCACCTCTTTTCTGCAAAATTTTCAGCCTTTTCACCTCTGACTGTTACTAAGTGCATCAGTGTACATAGGTCATCTCTTGTGTTGGAGTGCCCTCTTGTGGCGCCTTTTGGGTAGTGCCTTAGTAAACGTGAACACTGCATAGAAGTGGTATCAGACTGGTTTGTAGTGGAGGAATTTGTTGCCAGTTTCTTTCATCTTTAATCCATATTCATGTTGTAATGTAGTAACTTTCACCCCTTTTCCGCAAAATTTTCATTTTTTTCACCCCTTTTCAGCACAAATTCCAGCTTTTTTGGCTGTTTTCAGAAAAAAAAACTCTTTTCAGCAGAAACTCTGCTGATTCATCTCTTTTCAGCGCAAGTTTCTGCTTCTTTGCCTCTTTTCTACAAAAATTCTGCTGATTCACCTCTTTTCTCCAAAACTTTCAGCCTTTTGACCTCTTATCAGCACAATTCTCAGCAGCTTCTGCTCATTTAAGCAGAATTGTCCGTCTCTCCACCTCTTCTTTGTAAGAATGACTTTGGCTCAGGGAAATGAATGCCACCTTGAGACCAGGAGGGCCAGGTTCGAATCCTGCTCAGTGGGGCATTTTTTTTTTCACCACCATACAACTTTTTGCAACTTTTCATCGTTTTTAGCTTTTCATAGTATCATAGTATTTCCACAAAATATTTGTATTTCTGCTACGTTATATTATTACTGCTCATAGTATTTCTGCCAAATTTTGGTATTTGCTCCAAAGCACAGTATTTCTGCCAAATCACAATATAACTGCAAAATAAAGGTTTTTGAGACAAATCATAGCGTTTGTGCTAAATCCTAGTAATTCTGCTCATAGAATTTCTGCTATGCTGAGGTGCTTTCTGCTAGATTATAGTTTTTCTGCTAAATCAAAGTATTTCATGTAAATCATACCAAGTCCCAGTGTTTCTGCCAAATCATAAATCATAAATAATGTGGCGTGTTGGGGGAACAGCTAGTCCTCTCCCATCATGCCTTAGGACATGTGCTGCTGTTTAGATGTTCTTGTTTCATTGTTTATGGTTACGTTACTTTTAACTGTTGTCTTGAATGTTGTGTTTATACTATGGTACAAAGTCACTGACAGTTATTGTTTTATAGGAAGGAAGAATGCAGTACCATAAGTGAGTTCTGTTATGCTGTTATTGACCCTTGAAGCACATTGTAAAACAAGCAAGTGTTTAATAAAAAGCTTCTCCTACCAGCTTGGGGTGGAATTACAAGCTCAAGCTTTCCCTGTGTGCTTATTTGCAAGACTTGTATGTGCCATAATAATTTTAATAAAGCAAAGTTAAGATGAGAAGCTTGTTCCAATTCATCTTCAGACAGTGCTGCCAGTCACGGTTGGAGCAGTTTTTACTGTCATCTTGCTGTTGAGCCATAAATTACATTTGTTTTCAAACTCTTAAAATGAAGCCGGTTCTTCTCTCGTCATATCTCCGCGACGGAGGTACAAAGAGCTATGAAAATCGCAGTCAAAGTTCAGCAAAGTCTGCTGATTTACCCAGTACAAGAATTGTGCTTCTATCCCACCTAGTTTTTGAGTTACACGACGTTTTGTAACTCCGAAAAATCGGCGTTTTACGCCTCTCACCGCGATCTAATTCTGACTGCTCAAGTCTCTGTGTTTTAGGCACCCGCCCCCTTTGTGAGCAGACCTCATTTGGCTCAGAGGGTTGAGAAGCTACTGTGAGACCCGGTGGCAGAGGTTCGAGTCCTACCTGTGACAGTTGCTACACATCATCCCCACTTGCATGCACTCTGCTTTCTTGATACTCTTCAGTGTACCCTTACACATAAAGCCATCTCCATCAAACGCGTCTACACCTCTTTTTTAGCAGATAATTCTGCTTTTTCGCTTGTTTTCAGCAACTGCTGATGCTGATAGCCCTCCTAGTTTTTGAGTTACACGACGTTTTGTAACTCCAAAAAACGGCGCTTTTCGCCTCTCACCACGATCTATTTCTGATTGCTGATCTCTTTGTTTTTCAGCCGCCTGCCCTCTTGCCAGGTGGCGCAATTAGTAATGACACGGCTCTGCAGCTCAAAGGTCGTGGGTTCAATCCCACCTTGGTCAACATTTTTTTTTCACTACAAATTTATACACTATCACAGACCTGTAATTTATATTGCTATTTTTTTTCACTACAAATGAGTAGTGCAAAAACATACTATTTCTGCAACATCACAGTATATCTGTTATGTTATAGTATTACTACTAAATCACATTATTTCTGCCAATTCAAGGAGGCTGACTGTTACTAAGTGCATCAGTGTACATAGGTCATCTCTTGTGTTGGAGTGCCCTCTTGTGGCACCTTTTGGGTAGTGCCTTAGTAAACGTGAACACTGCAAAGAAGTGGTATCAGACTGGTTTGTAGTGGAGGAATTTGTTGCCAGTTTCTTTCATCTTTAATCCGTATTCATGTTGTAATGTAGTAGTACCACAATATGGCAGAAACACTATGTTTTGGCACAAATACTTTGATTTGGTATACTTTAGCTTCTTCACCCCTTTTCAGCAAAATTTTCATTTTTTTCACCCCTTTTCAGCACAAATTCCAGCTTTTTTGGCTGTTTTCAGAAAAAAAACTCTTTTCAGCAGAAACTCTGCAGATTCATCTCTTTTCAGCGCAAGTTTCTGCTTCTTTGCCTCTTTTCTGCAGAAATTCTGCTGATCCACCTCTTTTCTGCAAAACTTTCAGCCTTTTCACCTGTTATCAGCACAATTCTCAGCAGCTTCTGCTCATTTCAGCAGAATTGTCCGTCTCTCCACAACAACTTTTTGCAACTTTTCATCTTTTTCAGCTTTTCAGCAGACAGCTTCAACGTCAAGGCATCCACACTGCATTTTCTCAGGAAATGCAAATTTTTCTAGTTCTTTATTATTCTTCTAGTTGCTTCCGTACACTTTTTGGCACTTAACTACTTCCACAGTTTTCTGCCGATTTTCTCAGTTCAAACTCTATACTGTTCTGCTCTTTCTGCTCTTTCCGGCAATGACTTTTGGTGTTTATTACTGTTATACTTTTTAAAATATTACACTTTTTCCTTTAATTTGTCCCATTGAAATGAATGGGAAACTTCCACAATTCTGCTAAAACTTGCTTGTCTTTGAAACTTAACTACTTTGTCATACTTTCACCTAGAAACTCCATTCAAACTTTAAAATGTTCTCAGATTATTGGGCTATTCCTGTCTGATTCAGCTTTTTCAGATCTTCTACCGTTTTAATTTTATACCTCTTTAAGTTTTCAGTTGCAAAATTGTGATTTTTCAGAAAATACATGCGTTGCTATGGTTGCTATGCAATTAACTCAGAGTGTGCACTCGTCCTTTCTGAATTTTCTCTTCATGTCTGAACAACTTCTTGCTACTCGCTCAATTTCCACTCAACCCCCACAAATTATACATCAAAACGTAGGTATTTCTGTTGGCTTTCAGAAAATGTCACTATCATTGTTGTGGGACTTATAGACTTTTTGCAGATCTCCTCAGAGTAACATAAAGTCTCAAAACTCTCCATAGAAACTCAATGGAGAGTTTCTTCAAAATCAGCGCTGGAATTCTCTAATGAGAGGCATTTTCAAATCGTCATATCTCCTTAACGAAACAAAGTTGAGACATGACGCTTGTGCCAATATATCTTCAGACGTCACTGATGCTCACAATTCAAGAATTTTTTCCTCACCTATTACCGTTTGGCCATGAATTACACTTGTTTGAGGATAGGAAATTTGTCCCTCGCTCAGATTTCTTCAGATTTCAAACTCTGGAAATGAGGCACTTTTTTCTCTCATCATATCTTTTTGATGGATTTCCACAGAGACCTGAAAATTCCCATGACTGTTCACCAAAGCCTGCTGTTTCTTACGGTGAAAGAATGATTTTGATGCTCCATATAGATTTAGAGTTACAAAACATTGTTTGAGGGCAAGTCAAGGCAGTTTTGCTTTGCCTCTACTCAGTTACAGTGTATTACAAGTCATATATCTTTAATAATTTATATTTTATCTCTGATTTATGAAGACCTGCAGATTCCCCATCTCTTCTGAACAAATCGGTGTCAGAATGAGCATTCTAGCCCCTACGGTTAGGAAATTATGGCCATTTGTTCGAGGGGAATCCTGAATGTGAGAAATATACTGCAGAAAACTCACACCTCTCTCTGTGTCTGTGTGTGTAAGTGCTGATTACAGCAGGTGCAGCCAATTTAGCTGACTTAGATATACCAAACCCAGACTCTCAACAGCCTCTGCACACTTTGCTCTCTGTGTATGTGTGTGTGTATATCAATATTTCTCCCATGTTAAAGTATTACTCCTCCATAATAGTATTTGTGCTACATCAAAGTACTTCTACTACATCTTAGTACTTCTGCTCAATCATAGTATTTCTGCTAAATCATAGTATTTTTGAAAAATCATGGTATTTGTGCCAAATCATGGTTTGGGGGCAGAACCATAATATTTATTTTATGTTATGAGATTACTACTAAGTGCAGGAATGTCTGTTATGTTATAGTTTATGTGCTGAATATAGTATATCTGCCAAATCATAGTATTTATCCCAAATCATAGTATTTATGCAAAATTACAGTATTTCTGCCAAAAAGCAGAAATAGTACCTTTTAGCAGAAATTTCTGTGAAAAGATATTATTTATGTTAAAACATAGTATTTCTGCTAAATCATAGTATTTCTGCCAAATCATAGTATTTGTACTTATTCATAGTACTTGTGCCAAATCATAGTATTTGTACCCAATCATAGTATTTCTGCAATATGATCGTATTTGTGCCAAATCATGGTATCTTTTTGCCAAATCATGGTATTTGTGCCAAATCATGTTATTTGTGGCCAGTTAAAATTTCTGTTATATTAGTGTTACTACTAAGTCATAGAATTTCTGTTATGTTATAGTATATCTGCTGATTATGGTATATGTGCCAAATAATAGTATTTATAGCAAATAATAGTATTACTGCCCAAACATAGTATTTCTTGTAGTATTTGTAGTAGTAGTTGTTGTAGTATTTGTGCAAAAACATAGAATTTCTGCAAAATCATAGTATATCTGTTATGTTATAGTATTACTACCAAATCATAGTATTCCAAATCATAGTATTACTGCAATTCCATAGTATTTGAGCGAAATCGTACTATTTGTGAAAAAACATACTATGTCTGCAAAATCACATTATATCTGCTATGTTATACTATTACTACTAAGTCACAGTATTTCTGCCAATTCGTAGTATTCGTACTAAATCATACTACTTGTGCCAAATCATAGTATTGAAATCAAAATATAGTATTTGTACCAAAGCATTGTATTTGTACGAAGTACAGTATTTCTGCCAAATCAGAGAATTACTGCAATTTCATAGTATTTTGAGGAATCCCTTTGTTATAGTATTACTTCTAAGTCGTAGTATTTCTGCTTTGTCATAGTATTTGTACTGAAACATAGTATTTCTGCCAAATCATAGTTTTACTGCTATTTCATAGTGTTTGAGTGAAATTACAGTGTTTCTGCAAAAACATTGTATTTCTGCTAAATCATAGTATTTCTGTTATCTTAAAGTACTTGCACTCAATTATAGTATTTGTGCCAAAGTGTAGTATTTCTGCCAAATCATATTATCTCTGCTAAATCATAGTGTCTGCCAAATCATAATATTTGTGCCTAAACGCAGCATTTGTACCAAAACATAGTATTGCTGCTATATCATAGTATTTGATCCAAATCATAGTATATGTCCTAAAACATAGTATTTCTGCCAAATCATACTATTTGTCCTAAAGCATAGTATTTCAACAAAATCACAGTATTTCTGCTATGTTATAGTATTTGTGCTTGTAGAAAAACCTGTGTTATTGTGAGCTACATTACCCAGCAGCCTCTGAGCAGTGAGGGAATTCATGGGACTTCTGAGCTAGATGGTCTTCCTTCGTTCCTGGGCTAACGATTGAGGAGAGAGCTGCTGGGAAGGGGAGCAAATAGCCCATCCTGTATTTGTTGGGGATGGTGTGTGTCACATAAACGTGAGTTAATGTTCCATGCTTAAGATGTTTACCCTGCTACTTGTGTGTATTGGTTTTACTTACCTTTAGCGTATGTGCTAGTTAGCGATAGCTATGGCAGCACAGTTATTTGATTGTTTTGGGCTTGTTCCTGCTTTGTTTGTTCCCCCTGCAAATTGATGTGAATTTGTACACTGTAATATCGCTGTATTACGTAGTGGCTAAGTAGGAGGCTGACTGTTACTAAGTGCATCAGTGTACATAGGTCATCTCTTGTGTTGGAGTGCCCTCTTGTGGCACCTTTTGGGTAGTGCCTTAGTAAACGTGAACACTGCAAAGAAGTGGTATCAGACTGGTTTGTAGTGGAGGAATTTGTTGCCAGTTTCTTTCATCTTTAATCCGTATTCATGTTGTAATGTAGTAGTACCACAATATGGCAGAAACACTATGTTTTGGCACAAATACTTTGATTTGGTATACTTTAGCTTCTTCACCCCTTTTCAGCAAAATTTTCATTTTTTTCACCCCTTTTCAGCACAAATTCCAGCTTTTTTGGCTGTTTTCAGGAAAAAAACCTCTTTTCAGCAGAAACTCTGCTGATTCATCTCTTTTCAGCGCAAGTTTCTGCTTCTTTGCCTCTTTTCTGCAGAAATTCTGCTGATCCACCTCTTTTCTGCAAAACTTTCAGCATTTTCACCTGTTATCAGCACAATTCTCAGCAGCTTCTGCTCATTTCAGCAGAATTGTCCGTCTCTCCACAACAACGTTTTGCAACTTTTCATCTTTTTCAGCTTTTCAGCAGACAGCTTCAGCGTCAAGGCATCCACACAGCATTTTCGCAGGAAATGCAAATTTTTCTAGTTGTGTGGATGCTGGAGGCATCCACACTATTGAGTTCCTGTTTCTCTTTATTCTTTATTGTGTGGATGCCCTAAAAGGGCTTCCACACTATTGAGTTCCTGTTTCTCTTTATTCTTTATACTTTATTCTTCAAGTTGCTCCGTTCTTTGCCGCTTATCTACTTCCTCAGTTTTCAGCCGATTTTCTCCGTTCAAACTCTATACTGTTCTGCTCTTTCTGCTAATTCCTGCTATGACTTTTGGTGTTTATTACTGTTATACTTTTTAAAATATTACACTTTTTTCCTTTAATTTGTCCCATTGAAACGAATGGGAAACTTCCACAATTCTGTGCAATTAACTCAGAGTGAGTGCTGATCCGTTCTGAATTTTGTCTTCATGTCTGAACAACTTCTTGCTACTTACTCAATTTCCACTCAACCCCCACAAATTATACATCAAAACGTAGGTATTTTTGCTGGCTTTCAGAAAATGTCACTATCTTTATTGTGAGATTTACCGTTTTTTTGCAATTTGCCTCGGAGTGACACAAGGTCTGACAACTCCCCATTCAAAGTCTATGGGGAGGTTTTGAAATTCAGAGCTGAAATTCTGAAACGGGAGGCATTTTCAAATCGCCATATCTCTTTAACAAAGCAAAGTTAGGACATGAGGCTTGTGCCAATATATCTTCAGACACTGCTGACACTCACAGTGGAAGCAGTTTTTACAATTATCTTACCGTTGAGCAATGAATTACGTTTGTTTGAGGGGTGGAAATCTGTCCTTCTCTCAGTCTTCAAACTCTGGAAATGAAGCCGTTTCTTCTCTCGTCATATCTCCGCGACGGAGGTAGAACGAGCTATGAAAATCGCAGTCAAAATACACCAAAGTCCGCTGATTCACCCAGTACAAGAATTATGCTGCTAGCCCTCCTAGTTTTTGAGTTACACGACGTTTTGTAACTCCAAAAAACGGCGTTTTTCGCCTCTCACCGCGATCTATTTTCTGACTGCCCAAGTATCTGTCTTTCAGACCGCCGCCCCCTTTCCAGGTGGCGCAATCAGTAATGACACGGCTCTGCAGCTCAAAAGTCGTGGGTTCAATCCCACCTTGGTCCACGTTTTTTTTTTTTTTCACTACAAATTTATACACTATCACAGACCTGTAATTTATATTGCTAATTTATTACAATTCTGCAAAGTTTTATGATTTTAGCAGCTTTTCTAATATGGACCTCAGATTCTTGTTAACGCTCCATGGCAGAAACAAGTACACAGCCTGATGAAGCAGACAGAGGCAGTACCTCTGATTGGTGAATTTGAGCAGAACCAGGTTGTTCTTTCATTTCATTTCTTTATTTATTTCACACATGGTTCAACAGTGTTTCTTTTTCTACATACAGAACCTTCTGCCTCTTTTCAGCAGAAATTCTGCTCATTCACCTCATCTCTTGTGTTGGAGTGCCCTCTTGTGGCGCCTTTTGGGTAGTGCCTTAGTAAACGTGAACGCTGCAAAGAAGTGGTATCAGACTGGTTTGTAGTGGAGGAATTTGTTGCCAGTTTCTTTCATCTTTAATCCGTATTCATGTTGTAATGTAGTAGTACCACAATATGGCAGAAACACTATGTTTTGGCACAAATACTTTGATTTAGTATACTTTAGCTTCTTCAGCTTCTTCACCCCTTTTCAGCAAAATTTTCATTTTTTTCACCCCTTTTCAGCACAAATTCCAGCTTTTTTGGCTGTATTCAGAAAAAAGACAAATCTTTTGAGCAGAAACTCTGCTGATTCATCTCTTTTCAGCGCAAGTTTCTGCTTCTTTGCCTCTTTTCTGCAGAAATTCTGCTGATTCACCTCTTTTCTGCAAAAGTTTCAGCCTTTTGACCTCTTATCAGCACAATCCTCAGCAGCTCTGCTCATTTCAGCAGAATTGTCCGTCTCTCCACCTCTTCTTTGTAAGAATGACTTTGGCTCAGGGAAATGAATAGCCGCCTTTGAGGAGAAATTCTGCTGATTCATCTCTTTTCAGCGCAACTTATTGCTTCTTTACCTCTTTTCTGCAGAAATTCTGCTGATTCACCTCTTTTCTGCAAAATTTTCATCCTTTTCACTTCTTCTCAGCACAATTCTCAGCAGCTTCTGCTCATTTAGCAAAATTGTCAGATTCTCCATCTCTTGGTTTCGAAAGAAAGAGTTTGGCTCAGTGAGATGAGCAGCTGCCTTGAGACGAGAACGGCCAGGTTCAAATCCCGGTCATGGCAAAACCTGTTTTCAGTTTTCTCTTTTGTTCTGCCTCTTTTCTGCAGAAATTCTGCTGATTTACCTCTTTTCTGCAAAATTTTCAGCCTTTTCACCTCTTCTCAGCACAATTCTCAGCAGCTTCTGCTCATTTTAGCAGAATTGTCGGTCTCTCCTCCTCTTTTTTGAGAGACTGAGTTTAGCTCAGTGAGATGAGTAGCCACCTTGAGCCCAAGAGGTCCAGGTTCGAATCCTGCTCAGGGTGACATTCTTTTTTCACCACCATGCAACTTTTCATCGTTTTCAGCTTTTCAGCAGACAGCTTCAGCGTTAAGGCATCCACACAGCATTTTCGCAGGAAATGCAAATTTTTCTAGTTATTATTATTATTCTAGTTGCGTTCCGTACACTTTTTGGCACTTAACTACTTCCACAATTTTCAGCCGATTTTCACCGTTCAAATTTTAAACTATTCTGCTATTTCTGCTAATTTACGCTATATCTTTTGGTATTTTATACTGTTATACTTTTTAAAATATTAAGTTTTTTTCCTTTAATTTGTCCCATTGAAATGAATGGGAAACTTCCGCAATTCTGCTAAAACTTGCTTGTTTTTGAAACTTAACTACTTTGTCATATTTTCACGTAGAACAACCATTCAAACTTTAAAATGTTCACAAATTATTGGGCTATTCAGGAATAAATCAGCTTTTTCAAATCTTTTACCGTTTTATTTTTATGCCTCTTAAAGTTTTGAGTTGCAAAATTGTGATTTTT
Source organism: Oreochromis niloticus (assembly GCF_001858045.2). Lineage (NCBI taxonomy): Eukaryota > Metazoa > Chordata > Actinopteri > Cichliformes > Cichlidae > Oreochromis > Oreochromis niloticus. The sequence goes on from NW_020328666.1 coordinate 19,962, forward strand.
CACAAAATACATGCGTTGTTATGGTTGCTATGCACTTGGCTTCCAGTGTGCCACTGTAGGTTTCGCAGTCTTCTCTTCATGTCCGAACAACTTCTTGCTACTTGCTCAATTTTCACTCAACTTCCACAAATTATACATGAAAACGTAGGTATTTTTGCTGGCTTTTCGAAAATGTCACTATCATGGTTGTGGGATTTATAGAATTTTGGCAAATCTCCTCAGACCAACACAAACTCTGAAAACTCTCCATAGAAAGTCAATGGAGAGTTTGTTCAAAATCACCGCTTGATTTCTGTAATGAGAGGCATATTCGAATCGTCATATCTCCTTAACGAAGCGACATTAAGACATGAGGCTTGTCCCGGTATATCTTCAGACACTCCTGACGCTCACAATTCAAGAATTTTTTTCTCACCTATTACCGTTCTCAGATGAGTTAGACTTGTTTGAGGGTAGGAAATTCGTCGTTCGCTCAGATTTCTTCAGATTTCAAACTCTGGAAATGAACCACTTTTTTCTCTCGTCATATCTTTTTAATGGATATCAACAGACACCTGAAAATTTCCAAGATTGTTCACCAAAGCCTGCTGTCTCTTACGGTGAAAAAATGATATTGATACTCCAAATAGATTTAGAGTTAGAAAGCGTTGTTTGAGGGCAGGTCAAGGCAGTTTTTGCTTCGCCTCTACTCAGTTATGGTGCATTACAAGTCAAATATCTTTAAAAATTCATATTTTAATTATAAATTGTCAAAACTGTAAGATTCCCCCATCTCTTCTGAACAAAACGGTGTAAGAATGACCGTTCTAGCCCCTACGGTTAGGAAATTATGGCCATTTGTTTGAGAGGAATCCTCACTATGAGAAATTCACTGCAGAAATCCTGTCTCTGTGCTCTGTGTGTGTAAAAACGGCTGCACCTGTTTTGGCGGGAAAAAGTGCACAGGCTCTCTGATTGGTGGATTCAAATTCAGCAGCTCCCAGGCTGCTTGACTGAGCTAGAAACTTACTTCTCTCTCCCTGTGTGTGTGTGTGTGTGTGTGTGTGTGTGTGTGTGTGTGTGTGTGTGTGTGTGTGTGTGAGACAGAGAGGGAGAGAGAGAGAGAGAGAGAGAGAGAAGGCCTTTTTATGGGACGATCTCATTGTAAGATTTCAATTCAATATATTTAGACTGGTTCACTGAATTGGATCTTGTGTGTGTGTGTGTGTGTGTGTGTGTGTGTGTGTGACAGAGAGAGAGAGAGAGAGAGGGAGAGAGAGAGAGTGAAAGCCTTTTTATGGGATGATCTCATTGTAAGATTTAAATTCAATATATTTAGACTGGTTGACTGAATTGGATCTTGTGTGTGTGTATGTGTGTGTGTGTGTGTGTGTGTGTGTGTGTGTGACAGAGAGAGAGAGAGAGAGAGAGAGGAGAGAATGCCTTTTTATGGGATGATCTCATTGTAAGATTCAAATTCAATATATTTAGAGTGGTTGACTGAATTGGATCTTGTGTGTGTGTGTGTGTGTGTGTGTGTGTGTGTGTGTGACAGAGAGAGAGAGAGAGAGAGAGAGAGAGAGTGAAAGCCTTTTTATGGGATGATCTCATTGTAAGATTCAAATTCAATATATTTAGACTGGTTGACTGAATTGGATCTTGTGTGTGTGTGTGTGTGTGTGTGTGTGTGTGTGTGTGTGACAGAGAGAGAGAGAGAGAGAGAGAAAGCCTTTTTATGGGATGATCTCATTGTAAGATTTAAATTCAATATATTTAGACTGGTTGACTGAATTGGATCTTGTGTGTGTGTGTGTGTGTGTGTGTGTGTGTGTGTGTGTGTGTGTGTGACAGAGAGAGAGAGAGAGAGAGAGAGAATGCCTTTTTATGGGATGATCTCATTGTAAGATTCAAATTCAATATATTTAGACTGGTTGACTGAATTGGATCTTGTGTGTGTGTGTGTGTGTGTGTGTGTGTGACAGAGAGAGAGAGAGAGGGGGAGAGAAAGCCTTTTTATGGATGATCTCATTGTAAGATTCAAATTCAATATATTTAGACTGGTTGACTGAATTGGATCTTGTGTGTGTGTGTGTGTGTGTGTGTGTGTGTGTGTGTGTGTGTTTTAAATTCAATATATTTAGACTGGTTGACTGAATTTGATCCTGTGTGTGTCTGTCTGTGCATGTGTGTTACCATATGTGTACATATTTGTGGTTGTGTGACTGTTATACTTTTTTTTGCTGTTGTTTTTTTCATTTAACAATTACATTTGAGGGACCCTTAGCATGTTCAGGACTTTTTAGCTGTCCATTTTTCTTTTCCAATTTTTCTATTTAGGTTATTACTATTGTGCTAAGTCATAGCTTTTCTGCTGCTTTCCAGTATTTGTGCTAAATACAGCATTTCTGCTAAATCATACTATTTCTTCTATTTCATCAGATTTGTGCTAAATATAGTGTTTCTGCTACAAAATAGTATTTCTGCCAAATATAGTATTTTTGATTAATTATAGTTTTTCTACCAAATCATAGTACAGTTTTACTGCTTTTTATATGGCTTCTAAGACAACCAATCATATCCGAGGGCTTGCACATTCAAATTTGCATA
>NW_020328667.1:0-13887 GCF_001858045.2 Oreochromis niloticus
ATCAAAAGTTACAGCTGTCTTTATGGACTTGGTGAAAATCGCCTTATTTCGGCGAGACAGTGCGTTTCTCGCCTGAAACACATTATGGGTTTTCATTTTGTGAATAACTTGAAAATCTTAGCTCAAACAGCTGCAAAACCTATTTCCCCAGCATGGAAATGCTGAATTCTATAAGGCCAAGCCTGAAATATGTGTGTCCGAGTCTCCTATCAAAAGTTACAGCTGTCTTTATGGACTTGGTGAAAATCGCCTTATTTCGGCGAGACAGTGCGTTTCTCGCCTGAAACACATTATGGGTTTTCATTTTGTGAATAACTTGAAAATCTTAGCTCAAACAGCTGCAAAACCTATTTCCCCAGCATGGAAATGCTGAATTCTATAAGGCCAAGCCTGAAATATGTGTGTCCGAGTCTCCTATCAAAAGTTACAGCTGTCTTTATGGACTTGGTGAAAATCGCCTTATTTCGGCGAGACAGTGCGTTTCTCGCCTGAAACACATTATGGGTTTTCATTTTGTGAATAACTTGAAAATCTTAGCTCAAACAGCTGCAAAACCTATTTCCCCAGCATGGAAATGCTGAATTCTATAAGGCCAAGCCTGAAATATGTGTGTCCGAGTCTCCTATCAAAGTTACAGCTGTCTTTATGGACTTGGTGAAAATCGCCTTATTTCGGCGAGACAGTGCGTTTCTCGCCTGAAAACATTATGGGTTTTCATTTTGTGAATAACTTGAAAATCTTAGCTCAAACAGCTGCAAAACCTATTTCCCCAGCATGGAAATGCTGAATTCTATAAGGCCAAGCCTGAAATATGTGTGTCCGAGTCTCCTATCAAAAGTTACAGCTGTCTTTATGGACTTGGTGAAAATCGCCTTATTTCGGCGAGACAGTGCGTTTCTCGCCTGAAACACATTATGGGTTTTCATTTTGTGAATAACTTGAAAATCTTAGCTCAAACAGCTGCAAAACCTATTTCCCAGCATGGAAATGCTGAATTCTATAAGGCCAAGCCTGAAATATGTGTGTCCGAGTCTCCTATCAAAAGTTACAGCTGTCTTTATGGACTTGGTGAAAATCGCCTTATTTCGGCGAGACAGTGCGTTTCTCGCCTGAAACACATTATGGGTTTTCATTTTGTGAATAACTTGAAAATCTTAGCTCAAACAGCTGCAAAACCTATTTCCCCAGCATGGAAATGCTGAATTCTATAAGGCCAAGCCTGAAATATGTGTGTCCGAGTCTCCTATCAAAAGTTACAGCTGTCTTTATGGACTTGGTGAAAATCGCCTTATTTCGGCGAGACAGTGCGTTTCTCGCCTGAAACACATTATGGGTTTTCATTTTGTGAATAACTTGAAAATCTTAGCTCAAACAGCTGCAAAACCTAGCATGGAAATGCTGAATTCTATAAGGCCAAGCCTGAAATATGTGTGTCCGAGTCTCCTATCAAAAGTTACAGCTGTCTTTATGGACTTGGTGAAAATCGCCTTATTTCGGCGAGACAGTGCGTTTCTCGCCTGAAACACATTATGGGTTTTCATTTTGTGAATAACTTGAAAATCTTAGCTCAAACAGCTGCAAAACCTATTTCCCCAGCATGGAAATGCTGAATTCTATAAGGCCAAGCCTGAAATATGTGTGTCCGAGTCTCCTATCAAAAGTTACAGCTGTCTTTATGGACTTGGTGAAAATCGCCTTATTTCGGCGAGACAGTGCGTTTCTCGCCTGAAACACATTATGGGTTTTCATTTTGTGAATAACTTGAAAATCTTAGCTCAAACAGCTGCAAAACCTATTTCCCCAGCATGGAAATGCTGAATTCTATAAGGCCAAGCCTGAAATATGTGTGTCCGAGTCTCCTATCAAAAGTTACAGCTGTCTTTATGGACTTGGTGAAAATCGCCTTATTTCGGCGAGACAGTGCGTTTCTCGCCTGAAACACATTATGGGTTTTCATTTTGTGAATAACTTGAAAATCTTAGCTCAAACAGCTGCAAAACCTATTTCCCCAGCATGGAAATGCTGAATTCTATAAGGCCAAGCCTGAAATATGTGTGTCCGAGTCTCCTATCAAAAGTTACAGCTGTCTTTATGGACTTGGTGAAAATCGCCTTATTTCGGCGAGACAGTGCGTTTCTCGCCTGAAACACATTATGGGTTTTCATTTTGTGAATAACTTGAAAATCTTAGCTCAAACAGCTGCAAAACCTATTTCCCCAGCATGGAAATGCTGAATTCTATAAGGCCAAGCCTGAAATATGTGTGTCCGAGTCTCCTATCAAAAGTTACAGCTGTCTTTATGGACTTGGTGAAAATCGCCTTATTTCGGCGAGACAGTGCGTTTCTCGCCTGAAACACATTATGGGTTTTCATTTTGTGAATAACTTGAAAATCTTAGCTCAAACAGCTGCAAAACCTATTTCCCCAGCATGGAAATGCTGAATTCTATAAGGCCAAGCCTGAAATATGTGTGTCCGAGTCTCCTATCAAAAGTTACAGCTGTCTTTATGGACTTGGTGAAAATCGCCTTATTTCGGCGAGACAGTGCGTTTCTCGCCTGAAACACATTATGGGTTTTCATTTTGTGAATAACTTGAAAATCTTAGCTCAAACAGCTGCAAAACCTATTTCCCCAGCATGGAAATGCTGAATTCTATAAGGCCAAGCCTGAAATATGTGTGTCCGAGTCTCCTATCAAAAGTTACAGCTGTCTTTATGGACTTGGTGAAAATCGCCTTATTTCGGCGAGACAGTGCGTTTCTCGCCTGAAACACATTATGGGTTTTCATTTTGTGAATAACTTGAAAATCTTAGCTCAAACAGCTGCAAAACCTATTTCCCCAGCATGGAAATGCTGAATTCTATAAGGCCAAGCCTGAAATATGTGTGTCCGAGTCTCCTATCAAAAGTTACAGCTGTCTTTATGGACTTGGTGAAAATCGCCTTATTTCGGCGAGACAGTGCGTTTCTCGCCTGAAACACATTATGGGTTTTCATTTTGTGAATAACTTGAAAATCTTAGCTCAAACAGCTGCAAAACCTATTTCCCCAGCATGGAAATGCTGAATTCTATAAGGCCAAGCCTGAAATATGTGTGTCCGAGTCTCCTATCAAAAGTTACAGCTGTCTTTATGGACTTGGTGAAAATCGCCTTATTTCGGCGAGACAGTGCGTTTCTCGCCTGAAACACATTATGGGTTTTCATTTTGTGAATAACTTGAAAATCTTAGCTCAAACAGCTGCAAAACCTATTTCCCCAGCATGGAAATGCTGAATTCTATAAGGCCAAGCCTGAAATATGTGTGTCCGAGTCTCCTATCAAAAGTTACAGCTGTCTTTATGGACTTGGTGAAAATCGCCTTATTTCGGCGAGACAGTGCGTTTCTCGCCTGAAACACATTATGGGTTTTCATTTTGTGAATAACTTGAAAATCTTAGCTCAAACAGCTGCAAAACCTATTTCCCCAGCATGGAAATGCTGAATTCTATAAGGCCAAGCCTGAAATATGTGTGTCCGAGTCTCCTATCAAAAGTTACAGCTGTCTTTATGGACTTGGTGAAAATCGCCTTATTTCGGCGAGACAGTGCGTTTCTCGCCTGAAACACATTATGGGTTTTCATTTTGTGAATAACTTGAAAATCTTAGCTCAAACAGCTGCAAAACCTATTTCCCCAGCATGGAAATGCTGAATTCTATAAGGCCAAGCCTGAAATATGTGTGTCCGAGTCTCCTATCAAAAGTTACAGCTGTCTTTATGGACTTGGTGAAAATCGCCTTATTTCGGCGAGACAGTGCGTTTCTCGCCTGAAACACATTATGGGTTTTCATTTTGTGAATAACTTGAAAATCTTAGCTCAAACAGCTGCAAAACCTATTTCCCCAGCATGGAAATGCTGAATTCTATAAGGCCAAGCCTGAAATATGTGTGTCCGAGTCTCCTATCAAAAGTTACAGCTGTCTTTATGGACTTGGTGAAAATCGCCTTATTTCGGCGAGACAGTGCGTTTCTCGCCTGAAACACATTATGGGTTTTCATTTTGTGAATAACTTGAAAATCTTAGCTCAAACAGCTGCAAAACCTATTTCCCCAGCATGGAAATGCTGAATTCTATAAGGCCAAGCCTGAAATATGTGTGTCCGAGTCTCCTATCAAAAGTTACAGCTGTCTTTATGGACTTGGTGAAAATCGCCTTATTTCGGCGAGACAGTGCGTTTCTCGCCTGAAACACATTATGGGTTTTCATTTTGTGAATAACTTGAAAATCTTAGCTCAAACAGCTGCAAAACCTATTTCCCCAGCATGGAAATGCTGAATTCTATAAGGCCAAGCCTGAAATATGTGTGTCCGAGTCTCCTATCAAAAGTTACAGCTGTCTTTATGGACTTGGTGAAAATCGCCTTATTTCGGCGAGACAGTGCGTTTCTCGCCTGAAACACATTATGGGTTTTCATTTTGTGAATAACTTGAAAATCTTAGCTCAAACAGCTGCAAAACCTATTTCCCCAGCATGGAAATGCTGAATTCTATAAGGCCAAGCCTGAAATATGTGTGTCCGAGTCTCCTATCAAAAGTTACAGCTGTCTTTATGGACTTGGTGAAAATCGCCTTATTTCGGCGAGACAGTGCGTTTCTCGCCTGAAACACATTATGGGTTTTCATTTTGTGAATAACTTGAAAATCTTAGCTCAAACAGCTGCAAAACCTATTTCCCCAGCATGGAAATGCTGAATTCTATAAGGCCAAGCCTGAAATATGTGTGTCCGAGTCTCCTATCAAAAGTTACAGCTGTCTTTATGGACTTGGTGAAAATCGCCTTATTTCGGCGAGACAGTGCGTTTCTCGCCTGAAACACATTATGGGTTTTCATTTTGTGAATAACTTGAAAATCTTAGCTCAAACAGCTGCAAAACCTATTTCCCCAGCATGGAAATGCTGAATTCTATAAGGCCAAGCCTGAAATATGTGTGTCCGAGTCTCCTATCAAAAGTTACAGCTGTCTTTATGGACTTGGTGAAAATCGCCTTATTTCGGCGAGACAGTGCGTTTCTCGCCTGAAACACATTATGGGTTTTCATTTTGTGAATAACTTGAAAATCTTAGCTCAAACAGCTGCAAAACCTATTTCCCCAGCATGGAAATGCTGAATTCTATAAGGCCAAGCCTGAAATATGTGTGTCCGAGTCTCCTATCAAAAGTTACAGCTGTCTTTATGGACTTGGTGAAAATCGCCTTATTTCGGCGAGACAGTGCGTTTCTCGCCTGAAACACATTATGGGTTTTCATTTTGTGAATAACTTGAAAATCTTAGCTCAAACAGCTGCAAAACCTATTTCCCCAGCATGGAAATGCTGAATTCTATAAGGCCAAGCCTGAAATATGTGTGTCCGAGTCTCCTATCAAAAGTTACAGCTGTCTTTATGGACTTGGTGAAAATCGCCTTATTTCGGCGAGACAGTGCGTTTCTCGCCTGAAACACATTATGGGTTTTCATTTTGTGAATAACTTGAAAATCTTAGCTCAAACAGCTGCAAAACCTATTTCCCCAGCATGGAAATGCTGAATTCTATAAGGCCAAGCCTGAAATATGTGTGTCCGAGTCTCCTATCAAAAGTTACAGCTGTCTTTATGGACTTGGTGAAAATCGCCTTATTTCGGCGAGACAGTGCGTTTCTCGCCTGAAACACATTATGGGTTTTCATTTTGTGAATAACTTGAAAATCTTAGCTCAAACAGCTGCAAAACCTATTTCCCCAGCATGGAAATGCTGAATTCTATAAGGCCAAGCCTGAAATATGTGTGTCCGAGTCTCCTATCAAAAGTTACAGCTGTCTTTATGGACTTGGTGAAAATCGCCTTATTTCGGCGAGACAGTGCGTTTCTCGCCTGAAACACATTATGGGTTTTCATTTTGTGAATAACTTGAAAATCTTAGCTCAAACAGCTGCAAAACCTATTTCCCAGCATGGAAATGCTGAATTCTATAAGGCCAAGCCTGAAATATGTGTGTCCGAGTCTCCTATCAAAAGTTACAGCTGTCTTTATGGACTTGGTGAAAATCGCCTTATTTCGGCGAGACAGTGCGTTTCTCGCCTGAAACACATTATGGGTTTTCATTTTGTGAATAACTTGAAAATCTTAGCTCAAACAGCTGCAAAACCTATTTCCCCAGCATGGAAATGCTGAATTCTATAAGGCCAAGCCTGAAATATGTGTGTCCGAGTCTCCTATCAAAAGTTACAGCTGTCTTTATGGACTTGGTGAAAATCGCCTTATTTCGGCGAGACAGTGCGTTTCTCGCCTGAAACACATTATGGGTTTTCATTTTGTGAATAACTTGAAAATCTTAGCTCAAACAGCTGCAAAACCTATTTCCCCAGCATGGAAATGCTGAATTCTATAAGGCCAAGCCTGAAATATGTGTGTCCGAGTCTCCTATCAAAAGTTACAGCTGTCTTTATGGACTTGGTGAAAATCGCCTTATTTCGGCGAGACAGTGCGTTTCTCGCCTGAAACACATTATGGGTTTTCATTTTGTGAATAACTTGAAAATCTTAGCTCAAACAGCTGCAAAACCTATTTCCCCAGCATGGAAATGCTGAATTCTATAAGGCCAAGCCTGAAATATGTGTGTCCGAGTCTCCTATCAAAAGTTACAGCTGTCTTTATGGACTTGGTGAAAATCGCCTTATTTCGGCGAGACAGTGCGTTTCTCGCCTGAAACACATTATGGGTTTTCATTTTGTGAATAACTTGAAAATCTTAGCTCAAACAGCTGCAAAACCTATTTCCCAGCATGGAAATGCTGAATTCTATAAGGCCAAGCCTGAAATATGTGTGTCCGAGTCTCCTATCAAAAGTTACAGCTGTCTTTATGGACTTGGTGAAAATCGCCTTATTTCGGCGAGACAGTGCGTTTCTCGCCTGAAACACATTATGGGTTTTCATTTTGTGAATAACTTGAAAATCTTAGCTCAAACAGCTGCAAAACCTATTTCCCCAGCATGGAAATGCTGAATTCTATAAGGCCAAGCCTGAAATATGTGTGTCCGAGTCTCCTATCAAAAGTTACAGCTGTCTTTATGGACTTGGTGAAAATCGCCTTATTTCGGCGAGACAGTGCGTTTCTCGCCTGAAACACATTATGGGTTTTCATTTTGTGAATAACTTGAAAATCTTAGCTCAAACAGCTGCAAAACCTATTTCCCCAGCATGGAAATGCTGAATTCTATAAGGCCAAGCCTGAAATATGTGTGTCCGAGTCTCCTATCAAAAGTTACAGCTGTCTTTATGGACTTGGTGAAAATCGCCTTATTTCGGCGAGACAGTGCGTTTCTCGCCTGAAACACATTATGGGTTTTCATTTTGTGAATAACTTGAAAATCTTAGCTCAAACAGCTGCAAAACCTATTTCCCCAGCATGGAAATGCTGAATTCTATAAGGCCAAGCCTGAAATATGTGTGTCCGAGTCTCCTATCAAAAGTTACAGCTGTCTTTATGGACTTGGTGAAAATCGCCTTATTTCGGCGAGACAGTGCGTTTCTCGCCTGAAACACATTATGGGTTTTCATTTTGTGAATAACTTGAAAATCTTAGCTCAAACAGCTGCAAAACCTATTTCCCCAGCATGGAAATGCTGAATTCTATAAGGCCAAGCCTGAAATATGTGTGTCCGAGTCTCCTATCAAAAGTTACAGCTGTCTTTATGGACTTGGTGAAAATCGCCTTATTTCGGCGAGACAGTGCGTTTCTCGCCTGAAACACATTATGGGTTTTCATTTTGTGAATAACTTGAAAATCTTAGCTCAAACAGCTGCAAAACCTATTTCCCCAGCATGGAAATGCTGAATTCTATAAGGCCAAGCCTGAAATATGTGTGTCCGAGTCTCCTATCAAAAGTTACAGCTGTCTTTATGGACTTGGTGAAAATCGCCTTATTTCGGCGAGACAGTGCGTTTCTCGCCTGAAACACATTATGGGTTTTCATTTTGTGAATAACTTGAAAATCTTAGCTCAAACAGCTGCAAAACCTATTTCCCCAGCATGGAAATGCTGAATTCTATAAGGCCAAGCCTGAAATATGTGTGTCCGAGTCTCCTATCAAAAGTTACAGCTGTCTTTATGGACTTGGTGAAAATCGCCTTATTTCGGCGAGACAGTGCGTTTCTCGCCTGAAACACATTATGGGTTTTCATTTTGTGAATAACTTGAAAATCTTAGCTCAAACAGCTGCAAAACCTATTTCCCCAGCATGGAAATGCTGAATTCTATAAGGCCAAGCCTGAAATATGTGTGTCCGAGTCTCCTATCAAAAGTTACAGCTGTCTTTATGGACTTGGTGAAAATCGCCTTATTTCGGCGAGACAGTGCGTTTCTCGCCTGAAACACATTATGGGTTTTCATTTTGTGAATAACTTGAAAATCTTAGCTCAAACAGCTGCAAAACCTATTTCCCCAGCATGGAAATGCTGAATTCTATAAGGCCAAGCCTGAAATATGTGTGTCCGAGTCTCCTATCAAAAGTTACAGCTGTCTTTATGGACTTGGTGAAAATCGCCTTATTTCGGCGAGACAGTGCGTTTCTCGCCTGAAACACATTATGGGTTTTCATTTTGTGAATAACTTGAAAATCTTAGCTCAAACAGCTGCAAAACCTATTTCCCCAGCATGGAAATGCTGAATTCTATAAGGCCAAGCCTGAAATATGTGTGTCCGAGTCTCCTATCAAAAGTTACAGCTGTCTTTATGGACTTGGTGAAAATCGCCTTATTTCGGCGAGACAGTGCGTTTCTCGCCTGAAACACATTATGGGTTTTCATTTTGTGAATAACTTGAAAATCTTAGCTCAAACAGCTGCAAAACCTATTTCCCCAGCATGGAAATGCTGAATTCTATAAGGCCAAGCCTGAAATATGTGTGTCCGAGTCTCCTATCAAAAGTTACAGCTGTCTTTATGGACTTGGTGAAAATCGCCTTATTTCGGCGAGACAGTGCGTTTCTCGCCTGAAACACATTATGGGTTTTCATTTTGTGAATAACTTGAAAATCTTAGCTCAAACAGCTGCAAAACCTATTTCCCCAGCATGGAAATGCTGAATTCTATAAGGCCAAGCCTGAAATATGTGTGTCCGAGTCTCCTATCAAAAGTTACAGCTGTCTTTATGGACTTGGTGAAAATCGCCTTATTTCGGCGAGACAGTGCGTTTCTCGCCTGAAACACATTATGGGTTTTCATTTTGTGAATAACTTGAAAATCTTAGCTCAAACAGCTGCAAAACCTATTTCCCAGCATGGAAATGCTGAATTCTATAAGGCCAAGCCTGAAATATGTGTGTCCGAGTCTCCTATCAAAAGTTACAGCTGTCTTTATGGACTTGGTGAAAATCGCCTTATTTCGGCGAGACAGTGCGTTTCTCGCCTGAAACACATTATGGGTTTTCATTTTGTGAATAACTTGAAAATCTTAGCTCAAACAGCTGCAAAACCTATTTCCCAGCATGGAAATGCTGAATTCTATAAGGCCAAGCCTGAAATATGTGTGTCCGAGTCTCCTATCAAAAGTTACAGCTGTCTTTATGGACTTGGTGAAAATCGCCTTATTTCGGCGAGACAGTGCGTTTCTCGCCTGAAACACATTATGGGTTTTCATTTTGTGAATAACTTGAAAATCTTAGCTCAAACAGCTGCAAAACCTATTTCCCAGCATGGAAATGCTGAATTCTATAAGGCCAAGCCTGAAATATGTGTGTCCGAGTCTCCTATCAAAAGTTACAGCTGTCTTTATGGACTTGGTGAAAATCGCCTTATTTCGGCGAGACAGTGCGTTTCTCGCCTGAAACACATTATGGGTTTTCATTTTGTGAATAACTTGAAAATCTTAGCTCAAACAGCTGCAAAACCTATTTCCCCAGCATGGAAATGCTGAATTCTATAAGGCCAAGCCTGAAATATGTGTGTCCGAGTCTCCTATCAAAAGTTACAGCTGTCTTTATGGACTTGGTGAAAATCGCCTTATTTCGGCGAGACAGTGCGTTTCTCGCCTGAAACACATTATGGGTTTTCATTTTGTGAATAACTTGAAAATCTTAGCTCAAACAGCTGCAAAACCTATTTCCCCAGCATGGAAATGCTGAATTCTATAAGGCCAAGCCTGAAATATGTGTGTCCGAGTCTCCTATCAAAAGTTACAGCTGTCTTTATGGACTTGGTGAAAATCGCCTTATTTCGGCGAGACAGTGCGTTTCTCGCCTGAAACACATTATGGGTTTTCATTTTGTGAATAACTTGAAAATCTTAGCTCAAACAGCTGCAAAACCTATTTCCCCAGCATGGAAATGCTGAATTCTATAAGGCCAAGCCTGAAATATGTGTGTCCGAGTCTCCTATCAAAAGTTACAGCTGTCTTTATGGACTTGGTGAAAATCGCCTTATTTCGGCGAGACAGTGCGTTTCTCGCCTGAAACACATTATGGGTTTTCATTTTGTGAATAACTTGAAAATCTTAGCTCAAACAGCTGCAAAACCTATTTCCCCAGCATGGAAATGCTGAATTCTATAAGGCCAAGCCTGAAATATGTGTGTCCGAGTCTCCTATCAAAAGTTACAGCTGTCTTTATGGACTTGGTGAAAATCGCCTTATTTCGGCGAGACAGTGCGTTTCTCGCCTGAAACACATTATGGGTTTTCATTTTGTGAATAACTTGAAAATCTTAGCTCAAACAGCTGCAAAACCTATTTCCCCAGCATGGAAATGCTGAATTCTATAAGGCCAAGCCTGAAATATGTGTGTCCGAGTCTCCTATCAAAAGTTACAGCTGTCTTTATGGACTTGGTGAAAATCGCCTTATTTCGGCGAGACAGTGCGTTTCTCGCCTGAAACACATTATGGGTTTTCATTTTGTGAATAACTTGAAAATCTTAGCTCAAACAGCTGCAAAACCTATTTCCCCAGCATGGAAATGCTGAATTCTATAAGGCCAAGCCTGAAATATGTGTGTCCGAGTCTCCTATCAAAAGTTACAGCTGTCTTTATGGACTTGGTGAAAATCGCCTTATTTCGGCGAGACAGTGCGTTTCTCGCCTGAAACACATTATGGGTTTTCATTTTGTGAATAACTTGAAAATCTTAGCTCAAACAGCTGCAAAACCTATTTCCCCAGCATGGAAATGCTGAATTCTATAAGGCCAAGCCTGAAATATGTGTGTCCGAGTCTCCTATCAAAAGTTACAGCTGTCTTTATGGACTTGGTGAAAATCGCCTTATTTCGGCGAGACAGTGCGTTTCTCGCCTGAAACACATTATGGGTTTTCATTTTGTGAATAACTTGAAAATCTTAGCTCAAACAGCTGCAAAACCTATTTCCCCAGCATGGAAATGCTGAATTCTATAAGGCCAAGCCTGAAATATGTGTGTCCGAGTCTCCTATCAAAAGTTACAGCTGTCTTTATGGACTTGGTGAAAATCGCCTTATTTCGGCGAGACAGTGCGTTTCTCGCCTGAAACACATTATGGGTTTTCATTTTGTGAATAACTTGAAAATCTTAGCTCAAACAGCTGCAAAACCTATTTCCCAGCATGGAAATGCTGAATTCTATAAGGCCAAGCCTGAAATATGTGTGTCCGAGTCTCCTATCAAAAGTTACAGCTGTCTTTATGGACTTGGTGAAAATCGCCTTATTTCGGCGAGACAGTGCGTTTCTCGCCTGAAACACATTATGGGTTTTCATTTTGTGAATAACTTGAAAATCTTAGCTCAAACAGCTGCAAAACCTATTTCCCCAGCATGGAAATGCTGAATTCTATAAGGCCAAGCCTGAAATATGTGTGTCCGAGTCTCCTATCAAAAGTTACAGCTGTCTTTATGGACTTGGTGAAAATCGCCTTATTTCGGCGAGACAGTGCGTTTCTCGCCTGAAACACATTATGGGTTTTCATTTTGTGAATAACTTGAAAATCTTAGCTCAAACAGCTGCAAAACCTATTTCCCAGCATGGAAATGCTGAATTCTATAAGGCCAAGCCTGAAATATGTGTGTCCGAGTCTCCTATCAAAAGTTACAGCTGTCTTTATGGACTTGGTGAAAATCGCCTTATTTCGGCGAGACAGTGCGTTTCTCGCCTGAAACACATTATGGGTTTTCATTTTGTGAATAACTTGAAAATCTTAGCTCAAACAGCTGCAAAACCTATTTCCCCAGCATGGAAATGCTGAATTCTATAAGGCCAAGCCTGAAATATGTGTGTCCGAGTCTCCTATCAAAAGTTACAGCTGTCTTTATGGACTTGGTGAAAATCGCCTTATTTCGGCGAGACAGTGCGTTTCTCGCCTGAAACACATTATGGGTTTTCATTTTGTGAATAACTTGAAAATCTTAGCTCAAACAGCTGCAAAACCTATTTCCCCAGCATGGAAATGCTGAATTCTATAAGGCCAAGCCTGAAATATGTGTGTCCGAGTCTCCTATCAAAAGTTACAGCTGTCTTTATGGACTTGGTGAAAATCGCCTTATTTCGGCGAGACAGTGCGTTTCTCGCCTGAAACACATTATGGGTTTTCATTTTGTGAATAACTTGAAAATCTTAGCTCAAACAGCTGCAAAACCTATTTCCGCATGGAAATGCTGAATTCTATAAGGCCAAGCCTGAAATATGTGTGTCCGAGTCTCCTATCAAAAGTTACAGCTGTCTTTATGGACTTGGTGAAAATCGCCTTATTTCGGCGAGACAGTGCGTTTCTCGCCTGAAACACATTATGGGTTTTCATTTTGTGAATAACTTGAAAATCTTAGCTCAAACAGCTGCAAAACCTATTTCCCCAGCATGGAAATGCTGAATTCTATAAGGCCAAGCCTGAAATATGTGTGTCCGAGTCTCCTATCAAAAGTTACAGCTGTCTTTATGGACTTGGTGAAAATCGCCTTATTTCGGCGAGACAGTGCGTTTCTCGCCTGAAACACATTATGGGTTTTCATTTTGTGAATAACTTGAAAATCTTAGCTCAAACAGCTGCAAAACCTATTTCCCCAGCATGGAAATGCTGAATTCTATAAGGCCAAGCCTGAAATATGTGTGTCCGAGTCTCCTATCAAAAGTTACAGCTGTCTTTATGGACTTGGTGAAAATCGCCTTATTTCGGCGAGACAGTGCGTTTCTCGCCTGAAACACATTATGGGTTTTCATTTTGTGAATAACTTGAAAATCTTAGCTCAAACAGCTGCAAAACCTATTTCCCCAGCATGGAAATGCTGAATTCTATAAGGCCAAGCCTGAAATATGTGTGTCCGAGTCTCCTATCAAAAGTTACAGCTGTCTTTATGGACTTGGTGAAAATCGCCTTATTTCGGCGAGACAGTGCGTTTCTCGCCTGAAACACATTATGGGTTTTCATTTTGTGAATAACTTGAAAATCTTAGCTCAAACAGCTGCAAAACCTATTTCCCCAGCATGGAAATGCTGAATTCTATAAGGCCAAGCCTGAAATATGTGTGTCCGAGTCTCCTATCAAAAGTTACAGCTGTCTTTATGGACTTGGTGAAAATCGCCTTATTTCGGCGAGACAGTGCGTTTCTCGCCTGAAACACATTATGGGTTTTCATTTTGTGAATAACTTGAAAATCTTAGCTCAAACAGCTGCAAAACCTATTTCCCAGCATGGAAATGCTGAATTCTATAAGGCCAAGCCTGAAATATGTGTGTCCGAGTCTCCTATCAAAAGTTACAGCTGTCTTTATGGACTTGGTGAAAATCGCCTTATTTCGGCGAGACAGTGCGTTTCTCGCCTGAAACACATTATGGGTTTTCATTTTGTGAATAACTTGAAAATCTTAGCTCAAACAGCTGCAAAACCTATTTCCCCAGCATGGAAATGCTGATTCTATAAGGCCAAGC